>NW_007727995.1:195833-255132 GCF_000696425.1 Galeopterus variegatus | reverse complement strand
GAGCGGCCGAGTGGCGGGCGGGGGCCGGGGGCGCCGGGGAGGGAGCGGGGCGCGGGGGGCTGTGCGGGGGTAACACTGATTGGCTTGCATGTGTTTTTTAATGGTCCCCCCAACTCCCTCTTAGATGGTCTCTAGCGACCGGCCCGTGTCACTGGAGGACGAGGTCTCCCATAGTATGAAGGAGATGATTGGAGGCTGTTGCGTTTGCTCAGACGAGAGAGGCTGGGCCGAGAACCCGCTGGTTTATTGCGACGGGCACGGCTGCAGCGTCGCGGTGCATCAAGGTAAACACCCAACCGCCCGCCGGGCCGAACCGGCCACCCAACCGTCACCGCTTCCCCTACCTTGGCATCAACTGCCAGTGCTGCGCCCCTCCCCCCGCCCCCGCCGCGGCCGCTGGAGGGACTCGGAGGGTCCTCCGCGGGGCGAGGGGGTGTGGGCTGTGCATGTGGGAGAAAGTGCGTGTGGCCTGGACTGTCATGTGATTCTGCTCTCACTCTCTCAAGTGTCATTTGGCGGCTGCCGCCTGCGCCCGGGGCCAGGGTCTGGAGACTTTAGGAGGCGGCGGTTGTGCAGGGTGGCGCCCTCCCTTCCCCCCGGGTGGGGGCGGGGCAGGGGGAGCGTGCGTCCCTCCTTGGGGTCGCCGTGGCCGTGGCTGTGGGTTTGGGAGCGTGGAACCCCGTCCCCCTCCCCTGCCTGCTCCTGTCTGCCGCAGTGTGTCTGGAGACTTCCTGTGGGTTGGAGACGGGCTCGGGAACGAGACTCGCTGCGCTGGGGAGGCGGGGGAGGGGTGGGGTGGCCTTGCCTTTTTAGATTAGGGAGGGAAGGCGGTCTCTGCTGCACCCCAAGCTTTCTGGCGGAGACTCTACTGCTACCCACCCACTGGGAGCTTCCTGCGGAGAAGACGGCGGAAGGCCAGTCGTGCTGATGCGGGAGTATCTGGGCTGAGCTGCCCCGGTCTGGTGAAGGCTCTTTAGTGGCTGCATCAGGCCATCTTCTCAGCCTGTGTGACTGGAGAGAAGAGGAGGTGCCACCAAGTGATTTGGGGAGCCTCTTAGTTTATTTCTGGGTATTTCTATTTGGTGAGTGTTTTGAATACACACAAAAGCCGAGGGTACTAGGCCGCTGACGTTTCTGACTTTTTTCGTTTCATGGGGTGAGGAATTAAAGCCTAAACAATCTAGATGATTTTTTGGTGGTTCCCTGTTTGTTCACCATCCTGCTGCCCTTCCTGTTTCTGAATCTGACGTTGAGTGATGTTATATGTTTAGTAGTGTATTGGAAGGGACACTTTAAAGAAGAGGAAGGAAAATCTCAACATAATGTGCATTCTTTAAAGAATGGAATATCACAACTGGAAAGGGAGACTTAGATGCAGTGGTGATGATTCTGAGATAGTGAATCTACTTAACCCGAGAATGCTGTTATTACCAGTTTCTTTTAAAGAAGAGCAAAGTTGCACATCTTCCTTTTTTACGGCATGAAAACAATGTGTCAAAACTAAATGCTGATTTAGGACTAATATATAACTGGTATATAATATTTTTATTGCAGTGTTTGTTGGCATTTGTGAAGATATTTCTTATGAATTGAATGATAAATTATCAAATTTTGATAAGTAGTCTCTATCTCCCAATTTAAGAAATCTTTATTTAAATCTTAAGGTTTCTTTTCTAGAAGTACTAACGAATAAAAATATAAGTTTTTGTACACTGATGCTATATTTTGGACGCTGATGCTGTATTTCTTGGCTGATAGAACATTTTTACTCTGACACATTTACAAATGTTTAAAAGGGATTATAAGTTTAGTTTTTGGAGTTTTAAAAAGTTCTACTAACTTTAATATTCTTTAAGTGCATCCCAATATTCAAGATATTTTCATGTTTCCAATCAGCAAGCTCATGTGAGAATATCAATTGGATATTACTGTTTTTAGATATTTCAAAATTTCTCAATTTTGAGCTAATTAAACACTAATACTAAAAACCAACTTTTTTGTTTATTTGGGCAGCTGGCTGGTATGGGGATCCAAACCCTTGGTGTTACAGCACCACATTGTAACAAGTGAACTAACCAGCCAAAAGTCATTTTTTAAAAAAAATTTTTTTTAAAGATGACTGGTAAGGGAATCTTAACCCTTGACTTGGTGTCAGCACCACACTCTCCCAAGTGAGCCACGGACCGGCCCCCAAAATCAATTTTTAAACACAATGCTGTGAATTAGATATGTGATATATACTCAGATCACTTGTTGGAGTATTCGCATTATGTATTTAGAAATAAACATGTTTTCTGGGCCCGCCGGTGGCGCACTGCTACAGTGCGCCGCTTGGGAGTGCAGTGGCGCTCCCGCCGAGGGTTCAGATCCCACATACAGACCGGCCGCTCACTGGCTGAGCAAGGTGCGGATGCAACACCGAGGGTTGCGATCCTGTTGCCGGTCCCGGTCCGGTCCGGGTGCGACACTGAGGGTTGCGATCTGTTGCCGGTCACGAAAAAAGACAAAAAGGAAAAAAAAAAAAAAAAAGAAATAAACATGTTTTCCTCTTTTTTTTTTTTTTTTTTGCGGCTAGTGGGTATGGAGATAACCCTTGACCCTAGTGTTATAACACTGTGTTCTAACCAACTGAGATAACTGGCCTGCCTTAGAAGTAAACCCGCATTCTCATATAGTAGTTTTATTGAGTCATAATTCATATACCATACAGTTCACCCATTGAAAGTGTACAACTCAGTGGTTTTTAGTATATGCACAGAGTTGTATAGCTATTTCCACAGTTTTTTTCCCTTTTTTTTTTTTTTTTTTTTGCGGCTAGTGGGTATGGAGATAACCCTTGACCCTAGTGTTATAACACTGTGTTCTAACCAACTGAGATAACTGGCCTGCCTTAGAAGTAAACCCGCATTCTCATATAGTAGTTTTATTGAGTCATAATTCATATACCATACAGTTCACCCATTGAAAGTGTACAACTCAGTGGTTTTTAGTATATGCACAGAGTTGTATAGCTATTTCCACAGTCAATTTCAGATCCTTTTCATCACCCTAACAGAAACCTTGAACCCTTTAGCAGTCACTCCCTCTTTCTCTCTAACTTTATCCCGTCTCTAGGCAACTGCTAATCAATCTACTTTCTGTTTATGGATTTGCCTATTCTGGACATTTCATATAAATGGGAACATTTCACTTTTACATTACATTTCATTTTCTTTTCTGTATTCTGTTACTTATTTTGCAAGGTGATTGGAACTGTTTTCATTAGACTTATCTAAAATTCTTATTATTTAAACTATAGGGTATAAGAATGAATTAATGAATTTTTAAATTATTCCGTGCAAAAACTTTTTCTAATTTGTTAAATTTTACATGTTATTCTTATAATAGAAAAGTATTTAAAATTTATAACATTTAGACTTACTCAGTTGAAGTAACACAAAAGAGTTGCATTTTGAAATTTTTATTAAAATGTTATACAATTTTAATTTTTAATTAAATAGGCTATGTAGGGTAAACAAGACATCAGATGTTTTAATGCTCTGTAAAGGGTAGTTTACTTGAATAGTTTGAGAGGTAGTTTTATTTTTTTTGTTTTTTTTCGGGGGCGGGGGGGGGGCTGGCCAGTAACAGGATCTTAACTGAGGGGTAGTTAGTTTCATAGGGCTTTGAAAAAGGTATTTGATTTTCCATAATCTTAACGTTTCAAAACATTTTATTTTCCAACAGCTTGCTATGGCATTGTTCAGGTACCCACTGGACCTTGGTTTTGCAGGAAATGTGAATCTCAGGAGAGAGCAGCCAGAGTGGTAAGGACTGTTTATCAAAAACATTAAATACATCATTGAGTAGCTTAGGATGCTACACTCATGTTCAAATATTATAACTAAAGAGAGAATTTGGGCCAAATATTGACTTGGATTTTTAAATAGATTTTCTAAAATCTGAAAAGCAAATTGAACCAAATAAGTTTATGTTGATGGATACTTTGAAAACATGAAAATGTTGTCATATTTGGGCTATTGACTGTGACTTCAGAATCAAGAAAGTCTGAGTGGTTTGAAGATTACATTGACTAATAATAGTTGGAATATAATGTCAGTAGAAATGTAGGGAAGTTATATTGATAATTTTGCAACGTTTTGTTTAATGAAAAAAACAGACAAGAAGTTTAGCTACTATCATATCCTTTTTACGCAGTCTGCACATGTATAGTTAAACGTTAAACACTCACTATTTTCAGATGTTCAGTCTATTTGGCAAAGCAACATAAAAATCTTCCTTTTTTACTTGGTTGGCTACCTTCTTTCTGAACACTTTTGTAAACCTCCTGTAAGAATGAGGGAGGTATATTTATTCTTTGTGCTCCCAAATTTTTCCAGTTGAACTTCTGGAAATATCAGGAAGAAATGACTAATCTTTATTAGTCATTTAAAAGTATTCAATTTGCGATATGATAGTTTCTTCCTTTTCGTGTTGACTAGAAAGTGGAAAACAAACATTTTAAGTTCTCTAGCTAGGTGTGTAACAAAAGCAGAAACTTATTTTTACCTGGGCTATTTTTGATCAGTAAAAATAGGCCAATTTGCCTGTATAGGTTTGTGAGTCTCAGAGCAATATTTTTATTGTTCTGTTGATATGTTGTGATTGCATGTGAGAATGCACTGTAGCAGAATTACAGCTATTCTAGCATTAGGATAATGAGACTTAGCAAATGGAGGATGAAATAAATTGTAAAAATTTTAGGACCTGATGAAGTACGTATAGGTCTACTCTTTGACTTTTTTCTCCTTGTAGCATGTTATGGTTTGGGTTTGATAGGTCACCAAGCAAAGGTATCTATCCTTTAATTTATTAGTAGATACTGACAGTGAGGTGAGGCTGTTCCAGGTGTATATCACAGTAGACTCAAGGCCAAAAAAGATAAGAAAATAGGATGATGGTGGGTAGCAGGAGAGGGAGGGTAAAGAGATGAGTGGGGATTGGTAGAATGCCAGTATCATTTGCCTCAAATGCCACTTGCCTTTTTTTATTCCTTTGTCTTCTGTAGGAACATGGTCAAGGGGTCAAGATGAATAAAGTAGTTATTTTAAAAGGTATATTGGGGGACACGTTTTATTTCAACTTTATTTGGTGGCATGTGGAGCCATTAAAGGTTTTAAAAAAGAGGCACAAGCGCCTCTAAATTTCTGTAGTGCACAGTCATAAGGTGGGGTCTTTTAGAATCTCATTCCAAGATTATACAAGCAAAAAAAGGACATTTTATTATAAGGATACAGGAGCCAAGAACCCTAACATGGAAATGTATCTATGACCCAAAAAGGAAATTTAATTAGTCTTAATCTTATTTCTGCTTTTGTTTGCGTCCCTGCTTCATTCTTTTTCTTTCTTCAGATTTTCTCTGCTACTTACTCAAACATCAATAGCTAACTTTTTGCATGTTTTCTGTGTGCCAAATACTGTGCCAAATGTTTTATACCAGTTATTTCATTTAATCATTCTATCAAATCTATGAGGTAGATATTCTACTCTATTCATTCTGTAGCTAAGGATACCATAGTTTCGAGAGAATTACATATCTAGTTGGAGTCTGGGCTATGATTAAACTCTCAACCACTATGTTAAATGTTTTATCCTGTGGTGAAAGATGACCATACCTCAGCTCCTGATATTTTCTATTTTCTGTCTCAAGAGACTAAATCTCAGTCTGAATCTCATGCTTCTTTTGGAAAATATCTCTGGTTTGGCTTGGATGAGTTGCCTAGCTCTGGATCAGTCAGTCATGGCCAGACAAGAGTCCAATTGCCCAGACACAGAGAGATCTCAGTTGATATGGGAAAACTTACCTCTCAGGGAAGGGGGAATTGTGAGCTGGCAGTACCTTGACAGATACTGAACAGTTAAGATCCAGAAAAATAAAGCAGTATTTTCAGAAAAGTAGGTGGTAGTATATGGAATGGGTTTGAGAGGGGAGGTTAGGAACTCAAAAGTCTCAGGATACTATTACTATAAAGATGTGGGAGTAGAAAGGAGAGGAGCATTTTGAAGTATAAAATGACAGAAATGGATATTAGATATAGGAAAGGAAATACCCAGAGGTGATTCTGAGATATTAAGGCTAATCACTCTGGAACGGTGATACCATTAATAATAGAGTTACAGAAATAGAGGAAGGAGAGCAGATGAAAGGAAAAAAAGAAAGACCTGCTTTGGGCGTGTTGGTTCTGATGCCACTAAGATTTTTTTATTGGACATTTAATACAAAGTTATGGAGTCAGAGTTGGAACTGCATAGAGGAAGACTGGGAACCAAATGATATTTTTTGCTAGAGAAAAGAAAAGTGAAGATAGAACTATGGTGAATATCCTCATTTGGGAGAGTTACAGAGCAAGTTACGAAGGATGGGTAATGAACTTTCAGGAACGGAGAACCTGAAGAGTACGGTAGAAACATAAATAACTGGGTTTTCAGGAGAGAATAGTTGATAGTAATGGTGCTGCCAGAGATGCTGAAGGACCAAGAAAAGTTATTGAGACAGCAGTTGTAGTTACCTGTTTTGGGCAGAACCCTTGTAATAAGGCATTGGTTGAAGAGACTAGAGGTTGTAGGATTAGATTGTATGTTGAAAGTATAAGGAAAGAGGAAAATGAAAGTAGTTACATGGGGTTGAGGGAAAATTTCATTGGTTTTTGGGGGAAGTCTTCATAGACAGGCAATCATTGTTCAGAAGAAGCACTCTAATTGCTTTATTCCCCTCAAGTGAATATGTGTTATTGCTATTTATTTTCTTTTGGTGGCTGGCTGGTATGGGGATCTGAACCTCTAACCTTAGTGTTACAAGGCTGTGCTCTAACCAACTGAGCTAACTGGTTACCCTGTCTGCTGTTTTTTTTTATTGGACTTATACATATACTAACCACTATAGCGGTAGTTAGAAGGTAAAACACTGATGACTATTTTTATATTTAATATATATTTGTTCTGAATTACTACAGGCTGAAGTGATTTATTAGAAATTTTATCTACTTATATAATTTTAATGAGAGAGAGGATATTTTAGATTTTAAATAGAGCACTTTGAAAACGTGTCGAGTGGATTGTGCAGAAAACAAAATGGCCAAAAGCCCATTAAGAGTTTGCATTATTAAGGTGTTGCTATTTTTAGGTCTCAATGAAGGACTATTCTTTTCTTATAGGAGGTGAGCTGGGACTTTTTCTGATCACTCTGCCTCTTTTTATTGAAGTTCTTCCTGGCTTCTTACATTGTCAGGGAGGAACTGCTGGATAGAATTAAAACCAAAGTTTTAGGGATTGATCTAGGATTGCACTATTTTATTATTTCATTTTATTTTATTTTTGGTGGCTGGCCAGTAACAAGATTTGAACCCTGTACCTTGAACATCAAGCTCTAACCAACTGAGCTAACCAGTGAGCCATAGTATTTTATTTTTGCTTAATGAAGATATATGTAAATTGGTGTATATCTGTAAAACCATTTGAATTATATACTTAATTATATATTTAAGTCTACTAATTAAAATTGTATTAATATACATGTAATTATTATAAGTAGTTCTGGACCATAAATATCTACAAACAAATGTCAGTTCTTCATATTTGTTTCAAATCTTCTCTTCTCCTTAAAAGGAATAATAAATTAAAAAATTGAGTCAACGTACTTTTTATACTCTTCCCCAGTCTCAGTCAACAATTATCCTTTTAGTGTCTGTTGGTCTTTATTTTTTTGTTTTGATTTTTTGCAGCTGGCCTGTATGGGGATCTTGGTGTTATAACACCTTGCTCTAGCCACCTGAGCTCACAAGCCAACCCAGTATTTTCATACTTATACTACATATTATATCCATTAACACCATATAGTATTGTATTGTTTTACAGGAATGATATCATACTACATGTATGTTGTTCTGCAACTTGTGGTTTAGCTACATCAATGCATAATGATATAGTTCATTTTTTTTTTGGTTTGGGGATCCAAACCCTTGACCTTGTTGTTATAGCACCATGCTCTAACCAACTGAGCTAACTGGTCAGCCTTAGTTCATTGTTTTTATCTGATTTTTAGTATTCTGTCACAGAATGTATCACAATTTATTTAATTCCCTTATTGATTGTCATTTAGGTTTCTTATTTTTCAGTCACAAATAGTGCTGCAGTGAACATTCTTGTAAATATATGATGCTTGGTTGTTTCTTTTTTTTAATACAGTGTGTGAGAGTCTATATTAATAGGCAGATTTCATTTATATTTATAGTAATGGCTGATATATTTGGGCTTCTTAATAAACTTTTATTTTGAGTTATCTATTTACCATGCTTTTTTCTCTTCTCTTTTTTTCCTTTAGTTGGAGTGATTGAGTTTTCTTTATTCCTTTTTTTAAAATCTTCTGATTTTGAGGTTATGTGCTCTGTTTCTTTTAGTGATTGCCTTTCAAATTTTAATGTGCATACTTTGTTTTTCTATGAGTCTAAAATTAATATCTGTACTCCTTGTGAACAAAACCAAGGACCTTAAGATACCTTGTATTCTTTCAGTACTCTTTCCCTTGCAAAATCTGTGTTATCAATGTTTATATTAATTCCACCTTATTTTTAATTTATTTTTTAGTGACTGGCTGGTATGGGAATCTGAACCCTTAACCTAATTCCACCTTATTTTTAGTCATTTGTAATTTAAACTTAACATTACTGATGTTTTTACTCAACCCAGCTTTTTGATTTTATTTGTTGCTTTATGAGTTTCCTTGGTTTTTTTTTTTTTGTCCTTTTTTGAGACCGGCTGCACCACGCTCAGCCAGTGAGCGCTGTGAGCGCACTGGCCATCCCTATATAGGATCCGAACCTGCAGTGGGAGTGCTGCTGTGCTCCTAGTGCTGCACTCTCCCGAGTGTGCCACGGGCTCGGCCCAGTTTCCTTGTTTTTGAAGGGTTTTGGTGTGTGTGTTTTTCAGGGTATGAGGCTAGTAATTAGTAAGTAAGGAAGCTATATGAGCTATTTTATGTCTAAGAATTTCATTATTTTGCTCTGTCGTATGCTAGTTTGAATTCGAGGATGATAGCTGTTTTCTTATAGAATACTTTATTCTAGTTTGTCTTCTGGTATCTATTTGTGCTAACAGGCAATCTGCTGGCAGACTGTTCATACTGTATGATATTTGGCCTGCTATTTCATTCTGAGAACTGCCCTTCTTCCATTTTGGAATATTTTTTGCTGTCTCTTCAAATATTGTCACCTTCCTATTAAATTTCTTCTCTTAGAACTGTTACTTAGGTGTATGAGGAAACTTCAAAAAGTTCATGGAAAGATTCGTATTATCTTTTAATTCCATTTTTCCACGAATTTTTGAAGTACTCTTGTATGCTTAGGATTTTCAGTCTGTTCTTGTGTTTTAATTTGTTTTTTATATTTTCTGTCTTATTTCGGTATTATGGATTATGCTTATTATTAATCCAATGAGTAAATATTTATTTTCACAGTAAACCATATCTAGATTTCTGTTTGTTTTTGTTTTTTCAATTTTCCTCTTTTTTTGTGGTGCCTTAAGGATTATATTTCTTTCATTATTTGAACATTTAAACTATATTTATTTTAAAGCTTCTCAGAGATTTTGGAATTCTTTTGTTTGTTAACTCTGGTGGCAGATGTCTTCTTCATATGTTTTGTAATTTCTACTTGCAAGCTAATTTTCAGGAGTTGTCTTCCTTGCAATTCCTGTTCCTCTACCATGGGTTGTGATGACATCGCTGGGGGGAATTTTTACTTTTGCTCTCTTATCAAGAATTATGTTTGGTTCCTAGTAACAAAGACCAGACTACAATGGCTTCTACAAATTAGGAGGTTATTCTTTGACTGAAAAGGAGTTCAGAAAGGTATTTTAAAGCTTTTATGACAGCTCTATGAAGTCAATAGGAGTTAGGCCTTTTCTGTCTTCCTGCTGTATCATTGTTAGCACATGGGTTAACACATTTCAGGGTTGTCCTGAAATGGTCATAGCATGGCAGCTGGAGCTGCAGTTATTGTGACTGCATAAAGAAGTTCCACGGTTAGGTGCAAATGTGGTTCCCTTGCCAGCTAACCTGTACTCTTAAACAGATTTTCCTGGAATTCACTCAACAATTTATGCTTACTTTTACTGACTCTTAATTATTAGAGAGCCTGCAAAATGTGGTATTAAAGTTGGGCACATTGATGAACTGAGTAAAATCAGAGTTCTGTTAGTAAGGGGTAGATGGGTTTGGGGTTGGTAACCAGCCGAGTGTCATAGTTTGCCTAATTCATTGCTCAGACCAGTTTTTAAGTATGTTCCTTGGCTTGAATTCTTGCACCCTTTAGGTAATGGATTTTGGGCCCTGTACCCTCTCTCAGCATAGGCTTGAATTTTCTACTCTTGCCCAGAGCAGGCATCTCACTTTTATGTAACTTCGTTAGTCTTAGTGTTCCAGGCACCAGTGATGGTCCTTATCAGCCCCTGTTCTTATGCACATCTAGAATATATGCTGGTGTCATAGCCAGCCCCACCCTCTAAGGTATATATTGATTCTGATAGCTTCATTGACTGCTTCAGCTTCAACTAATGTTCATTCTTTTAGCTTTAAAGTTTTTTTTTTTTTTTCTTCTGCTACTTGGAGATTTACTTTTATCCACATAATTTAAAATTGTTTTCAAATTTATTTTATCTTTGATTTCTAAGTGCAAGAAGCCAGGGTAGAGTGTCTCAGTTTGCACTTTTTTTTTAAAATAGTGTGTGTAACTTTTTTCTTCTTATTTATGTACAGCGTTTTTAGCTTGTTCACTTGAAATGAATGCCTTCAAAGTTAAACATTTGCTAACATTTTTTCTCTACTGATTCATATCATCCAATATTTGTTTTTAAATTCAGCACAGTATCGTAAGTCCTTATAGCTTTAAAAGAGGTTGTTTTCCAAAGTTAACAGATTTGGTGCTTGCCACCATAGACAAAATAACAAATAGTTTTCTTTGTTCTCTTCTTGAATTCTTTTTTCCTTTAATGGGAGAAAAGCCTAGCATAAGGACAGATGTGAAGTCGGTGCTTAATACTTGTTTTTTTTTTTTTAAAGATGACCGGTAAGGGGATCTTAACCCTTGACTTGGTGTTGTCAGCACCACGCTCACCCAGTGAGCCAACCGGCCATCCCTATATGGGACCCGAACCCGTGGCCTTGGTGTTAACAGCACCGCACTCTCCCGAGTGAGCCACAGGCCAGCCCCTTAATACTTGTTTGTAATCTTTTCTAACCTGCCTACATAACTAGTAACAGAAATAAAAACATAGAGGTACATTGATACATTACTCAGCACATGGTATCTGTTTATTACATTTTTGTGTTTAGATTTAATTTTTATGTTTATCAAAGTGATAAATGCACATAGTCAAAGTCAAGTAGTACTAAAAACTTATCTCACACACAAATACACAACAGTATCTTGCTGCATGACTCCTGAACCCACATCTCATTCAAATCCCAGAGGCTACCCCTGTTGACTCTGGGCTTTTCCTTTTGGTATTTACTTCTATATTTTGAAAAGGAAGGTATAAGCAGCTGTTGTTGATATATGTTTTACTTTTTAAAAAATTTTAAAATATTTTTTGGTGGCTGGCCTCTGGGAATCTGAACCGTTGACCCTTGGTGTTGTAACACTGTGCTTTTACCAGTTGAGCTAACCAGCCAGCCTGATATATCGGTACTAAATCTTGCCTTCCAGTATATCACAAGTTTTGGCTAAGTTGGTAGTGTTAAACAGTAATATTTATATTATTATGACTATTTAAATATTGTTCATTTATGAGCCAGAAGTACACTGTGATTGTTTTCTTGTGTTAAATTTTTTTTTCTTTTTCTTTTGGGATTAATAATTATCTTGTATTTTCATTTTCCTTGAGTTTTTTTTAATCTAAGGCTAAATCTTAGTATACCCTCTAGTTGCTTCCCCATGTAATCTGCCGTGTGGTTAACCTGACAGGTAGCTATAGATTTAGATTTCCTTTCCTTCTCTTTATATTCTTCTTTCTTTTTCCTCTTCTTCTCCTCTCCCTGTCCTCTCCTTTCCCTCTCTTTGGTCCTGTTCATCTCCTTCTCTTCCTCTCCTCTTCCTCCTTTCCACTTTCCTCCCTCCTCCTTTCTCTTTCCCCCCACTCTTCTACTCTTCTTCCTCCTCTGCCTCTTCCTTTCTTTTCCTCTCTTTTTCTCTTCTCCTCCTCCTATCTTTTTTCTCCCTCCCCTTTCTTCTATTCCACCTTTCCCTCACCTTCCTCACCTCCCTCCTCCAAAGATGACCAGTAAGGGGATCTTAACCCTTGACTTGGTGTTGTCAGCACCACGCTCACCCAGTGAGCTAACCGGCCATCCCTATATGGGATCCGAACCCGTGGCCTTGGTGTTAACAGCACCGCACTCTCCCGAGTGAGCCACAGGCCGGCCCCTCCTTTCCTTTTTAAACTGGGAGACCACCTTCTGGGTATCATCTACCTGCTCCCATCTGGGCTGGTTGCTCTTTAGGCCTATTTTATAGGTATTGGCCTGGAACTTCCTTTCACCATTATCTTCAGATTTTCTTCTTGCTTATGTTGGATTCCTTGTTTTCCTAGCCACCCACTCTCCTGTTTTTTCATATTTAATGCTTTATTTTATTGTTTTGGTGGGCACATTGTCTAGTAGCTTCATAGGAAAAGGCGCATGACAAAATTTTTAAGGTGTTGCATATTTGATAAAAATTGGTAGTTTTACCATCTTGATTGATAGTTTAGATGAATATAGATTTCTCGGTTGGAAATCACTTTCCTTCAGAGTTTTGCAGCCATTTCTCTACTACCTTTTAGCTTTCACTGTTAATGTTCAGAAGTTCAATGTAGTTCTGATTTCTAATCGTTTGTATGTGATTATTCTCTCTTAGTACTTCATCCAGGTTATTTCTGATATTTTTCATGATGGTGTGCTTTTTTCCCACTTATTGTGCTAGGCACACAGTGGCCCTTTCAACTGGTAACTCATGTTAGGGAACATGAGTTTAGATCAGGGAAAATGTTTTTGAATGATTTCTTTGATAATTTCCTCAGTTATGTTTTCTTTTCCTTTTTTTTTTTTTTGGTGGCTGGTTGCTATGGGGATCTGAACCCGTGACCTTGGTGTTACAAGGCTGTGCTCTAACCATCTGAGCCAACCAGCCAGCCCTTTCCTCAATTATGTTTTCATTGTTCACTTTTTCTGTATTTTTTTTTTTTACTTGGATGTTAGACCTTTTGAACTGATCCTCTAATTTTTTATATTTTGTGTTTTTTTGTTCTCCTTTCTTTTTTTTTTTCCTTTTTGTCTTTTTTCGTGACCGGTAACAGATCGCAACCCTCAGTGTCGCGCCCGTACCGCGACCGGCAACAGGATCGCAACCCTCGGTGTCGCACCCGCACCGCGCTCAACCAGTGAGCAGACCGGTCTCTATATGGGATCCGAACCCTCGGCGGGAGCGCCGCCACACTCTACCGAGTGCGCCACCGGGCCGGCCCTTTTTGTTCTTTCTGAGATGATTCCTCACTTTATCTTCCAATAACCCTTTACTTAAATTTTTAAATTCTATTATACTTTTTTAATTTCCAAGGGCTCTTGTATGCTCTCTGGATAGTCCTTATTTTTTAACCTCTGTTCATATTTCTTGGATACAATATCTTTTCTTAACTCTCTGATGGTATTAATCAGAGGTTTTTGCTTTGTTCCAGTTTTCCGAAGTTTTCTTCTGCTCGTGGGACTCTTTTTTTGTACCATTTGCTTTGGCCTGTTTTTCTTGTTAGAGAATTTGCTTAAATATCTGGCGACTCTTGGCTGTCGATTCAAATGTAAGACTAGTTCCTAATGACTTGATTGGAACTTCTGTGTGTGTGGGCAAGGATTGTTGTCTGATTGACTTCGTTATAGATGATCTAGCTAGGTTGCAGCATATTCAGAGATGAATCCTCCAATCATGTGTTTGGGATTGACAAACCTGTTTACCAATATTCTTTAAGACAGGCATATGTAGGGAGGGGAAATAATCCCCTCCTTGAATATTTAGAATTAGATTTTCACTTAATCCTTCCTTTTTAGTAAGATACCCCTTTCCTCAGTTGTTCCTAGTGTCCCGAGTCTAGATTTCCTCTGGTTTATCCTCTCCAGAAAATAAACCTCTGCAGTTTTCTAGGGTTAGATCTGACACAGTTATCTGGTAGTGTGTAGCACAGGAGATTGATTGCTTTTATATTGATTGCTTATATTCAATCTCTCCTGGTTTTAGCCTCACCTGAAAAAACCCCTTTCCCAGATACATAGACTGTCACTGTGCATGTGCATTCCCCCATCTCCTGGTACCTGGGACCTAAAATTCCTCCAGTTTCTGGTACTATGTGGTATAAGATGCATTGCTTTTTTTTTTTTTTTTCTTTTTGTCTTTTTTCGTGACCGATAATGGGATCGCAACCCTCGGTGTTGCGCCCGTACTGCAACCGGCAACGGGATCGCAACCCCCGGTGTCACGCCCGCACTGCGCTCAACCAGTGAGCAGACCGGTCTCTATATGGGATCCGAACCCTCGGCGGGAGCGCCGCCGCACTCCCAAGTGCCACACTCTACCGAGTGCGCCACCGGGCCGGCCCCTAAGATGCATTGCTTTTGAGCTTGTCTTACTGCAACTTTTTCTGGTCTGTTAAGTCATTCACTACTGGTCTTCTTTCTAGCTTCCAAAATTTTATATCTATTGTCTTCTCTTATGTTCTTTTTTTGTACTTGTGGCTTTATGCCCTTTTATCTCACTATTGTCATTTGGTTTTTCAGGAAGGAGAGGAAGTAGTTTTTAAGTGGAATTAACTTCTTGAGCTTCTGATGTGGTCTTTTCCCATTTCTTCCAAAACAAAGGCAAGGGTTTTGCTTTGTCATTTACTATCGATATCGTCTATCTTCAGTCCTTCTAACTTGAATTTTCCCACTCATCTCACAAACATTTTTGAATCTTCCCATAGAAAATACTTCCCTTTACACTTTCACCCTTTTGTCTCTCTCCCTTCACTGGCAAACTTCCTGGATGAATAAAACCGTAGTTGATATCTCCACTTCTTCAACTGCCTACTAGTCTCTTAATTGTGCTTAATGATTGAGATATAACTTAGTTGTCATTATAAGCAGTAGCATATGAAATCTGCATTTGCTATAACACTCTCATCATGGACATTGTGCATTTTGTCTTTTAGTTACCTTTACATAAGTGTCCTTGTATAAGAAGTTCTTTTAATATTTTAGCATCAGAAAAATTAATTCCCTTGAGGGTCTGGTGTATTTCCTCCTTGTTGATAGATCTATGAAATACATTCTATTTTTCTTTTTGACCTGGCTACCAGGCAGCCCAGAGCCAAATCTGGTCTTTAGTTACATCAGCTATATTGAACTCATTATTCATATGTGTTTCTTCTTCCTCCTGCCTGGGTTTAGGACTTCATCTCTTATCTGTTTCTCTGCATGTTGATTTCATTCTCTCACGCTACAGACTCTCTACTTCATGAGGCTGGAACCATGACTGCTGGCAGCTCTTGGCTATCATCTTCCCACCCCCTTCTACCAGAAGAAGGGGATCTTTTGAAGAATCCTGGGAAGGACTCTGATTGGCCTGTCTTGGATCATGTACCCACCATCACTGTGGCTGGAGTGGGGAGGGTACTGTGAATGGCAGCCCTCACTAGAACTTCATAGTTGGAGTCAGGGGTAAGAGCAGTTTCCCTAATGCAGGGGGGTGGATGCTGTTTGCAAAAGAAGTGGGATACTTGTGAAGCAAACGAACAGTAGATGTTCATCATACTGGCTTTTAATGTTTGTTTTTCTATTTTTTATTGTTGTAATATAGGTCCTTTATTACGGGCTGCCTCAAATCCTTTTCTGAAAAATTTAGGTATAACTGCATAAAATATAAACTCCTATTCATTCACCTATAAAACTATTAAAATTGGCACTTAAGTTCACCACTTTATTAATTTTGCTGTTAACTTCAAATGGCCAAATCCAAAAAATTTTTTTCCTGTTTTGATTCTACTTGACCCATTTCAGCATTTAAAACCCATCAGGCCATCTTTTCTGCAACTCTTTCTTCTCATGACTTCTGTAATGCTCCTTTCTTTTATGTCTTCCAATATTGCCTTTTGGATTCCTTTCTGGCATTACTTTCTCACTTTAAAATTTAAGTTATATGGTTGCTTTACTGGCCTGTTTATTTGATTACCTCACCCTACGTGAACTTATGCATGCTTATGGATGCCTCTGGGGCATCAGTAACACGTGAATAATTTTTTTCGCCTTTAGATCCATATTTCCAATTGCCTTCTGGATATCGCCACTTATATAGCCTAAGTATCTTAAATGTCTCTACCCGTATAGTCACTGTCATATTCCAAGTCCTAGTTTTTTTGTCCAGATTATTGCAATAACTAAAATTATTTAAGTTTTTTGTAAGGTGATGTATTGATATGGTTCAAAAAACCTAAAAATTATACAGTGAAAATTCTACCTCCTAATTCTCTTATTTGCCTAGTTTTGCTTCCCAGCTCCCCATTGTTATTAGTTTTTTATTCATTTTCCTAGTATCTTTATGTATTTATTATTTATTTTTTGGGCGGCTGGCCTGTAAGGGGATCTGAATCCTTGACTTTAGTGTTACACAAGTGAGCTAACTAGTCAGCCCCTCCTTTATGTATTTACAAGCTTATACATATACAGACTGTAGTTTTTCTTCCTTTTCTACAAAAAGGTAGCATATAACACATACTTACTCCCTTGTCTTCTTTTTACTACTCTCCTTTTCAGTAAAGCCTCTTTCTGCTTCAAGATTATCTTCTACAAAGCAAATATGATTGCCACTTCTATCCTTAAAAATATTAGTCATTTCCCAGTTTCCTAGAGTGTTTCTTAACTGCTGGTGCAGGGAATGTTTTTTTCCTGCTCCACGGTATTTTCACCAAAAGTATTGTTTTTCAAATTTATACGTTTAATTTCTGCACAGAGTATGGCCGCATAAAAAAACAAATGCAATAACAACAAAAAAATACCTAGTCCTTAACAAAAAATACCTAGTTCTTAACAAAAAATACCTAGTCCTGTAGTTATACAGGAAGGTCAGAAATTTATGGTGATATTGCTCTAGAACCAGGTAGAAATTACAACTGCCCTGTCATGATGTAAGTTCTTTTTTCTCCATCTAGCCTTTTCTTTCCCCTCCTATTCTCACCTTCTCTAGTCCATCCTGTATATAGCTATCAGCAGACAGATAACCCTGTAAGATTACTTTTAAGACTACATCATTATCAAAAACCACTACTGGTTTTGTCCCCTATCTTGAAAAAAACAATTTGTTCTGATTTCTGTAGTAGTGCAGGCATACTGATTTTTGGATAATTGGGGAAAGGAAAATAAGTAGAAAGAAAAAAATTCATAATCCACGATGTTATCAAAGGCATCCACATGTGAGGAGACTTCAAAAATTTCTTGGAAAAATGGAATTAAAAGATAATAAAAAATGTGAACTTTATGTCTCAATATAGGCTCCATTGAAGTCAAGACACTTTTGTAAGCAATGATGTCATCAATTTAGTCCATCCCTAAAGAACTGAGTGTCCTTGGAATTGAACCATGTCAATGCAGTCTTTATTACCTGAAGAAAAGTGGGTACCCTTGAAAGATTTTTTAAGATTAGGAAACAAAAGGAAGTCAGGCATGTAAGGTGGATGCCTACTGATTTCCCATCAAAACTCTCACAAAATTGCCCTTGTTTGATGAGAAGAATGAGCAGGAGAATTATTGTGGTGGAGAAGGACTCTCTGGTGAAGCTTTCCTGGGCGTTTTTCTGGTAAAGTTTTGGCAAAATTTCTCAAACCTTCTCATAATAAGCAAATGTTATTGTTCTTTGGCCCACCAGAAAGTCAACAAGCAAACGCCTTGAGCATCCCAGGAAACTGTTGTCATGGCCTTTGCACTTGACTGGTCTGCTTCTGCTTTGACTGGACCACTTCTGCCTCTTGGTAGCCATGACTTTGATTGTGCTTTGTTTTTATGGTTGGACTGGTAAAGCCATGTGTTGTCTTGTGTTACAGTTCTTTGAAGAAATGCTTCAGGATCTTGATCCCACTTGTTGAAAATTTTCATTGAAATTTCAGTCTGCAGCTGATCTGGGTGCAACAGTTTTGCACCCATCAAGCAGAAAGTTTGCTCAACTTTAATTTTAAGTCAGAATTATGAATCTGAATCAATTGAGATGTCTATGATGTTGGCTATTGTTTCTGTTATTAATTGTCAGTCCTCTTCAGTGGGGGCACAACAAGATTAATCTTTTCCTTGCAAATTGATGTGGATGTTCTGCTGCTGCAGGGGAACATCATCTCATCTCTTTTTTTTTTTTTGCTGGCTGGTACAGGGATCAAACCCTGGACTTTGCTGTTGTCAGCACCATGCTCTAATCAACTGAGCTAACCAGACTTCCTCTTGCCCCTTTTTAAAATGAGTTATCCATTTGTAAACTACTGATTTCTTTGGGACATTGTCCCTGTAAATTTTTCTTAGAGCCTCAGTGATTTCACCATTCTTCCACCCAAACTTCATCATAAGTTTGATGTTTGTTCTTGCTTCAATTTTAGCAGAATTCATGTTGTTCTGATGAGGGTGCTTTTCAAAATGATGTCTTACTCTTCCTAGTGTCTCAATCTAGATCCTGTTCAGAAATGTTATAACAGGTTGTTAGCACTAATTTATTTTGGTGCAAGAAAATTTTGCAGTTCATGCGTAGTTTTTTCATAAGAGGCCTTTTCTGTGAACTTTTTGAAGACCCCTCATAGTGTTGCAATAGTATTAATATTATGGACTTTGGAGTCTGATGATGTAGTTGAGTGGGCAAGTTACTTCTCTTCTAAGCTTCAGTTTTCTCATCTGCAAAATAGCATGGAAGTCTTACTGTGTGTCAGGTACTGTCTGGTGCTTACGTAGAGGAATATATTATTTTACCCTCTCAGTAGAACAGTGAGATATAGGTGCTATTCCTCTTTATTTTTTTTAATGATGAGGAATGTGAGGCGTTCAGAAGTCTGTTAATTTGTTCAGGGTCACGTAAAAAGTGGATGAGCCAGGGGCCGGCCCGGTGGCGCACTGCTATAGTGCGCCGATTGGGAAGCGCGGTGGCGCTCCCGCCGAGGGTTCGGATCCCACATACAGACCGGCTGCTCACTGGCTGAGCGAGGGGCGGGAGCAACACCGAGGGTTGCGATCCCGTGGCCGGTCCCGGCCCGGTGCGGGCGCGACACTGAGGGTTGCGATCCGTTGCCGGACACGGAAAAAGACAAAAAAAAATAAATAAATAAAAGGAAAAAAAAAAAAGTGGATGAGCCAGGTTTTGAACCCTGGGCACTCTGGAGTTGGTGCTCTTAAGTGCTATACTATATGGTTTAAGCAAATAATTAGAAATATTAATACATATATACGTGTGAATATCTTCATCTTTATATTATTTTAGATAGGAGAAAAATGAAAGAGTGTTAGTGTGGTGAGATTAGAAGGATATCATCAGTATAAGGACATTATTCCTTCATGGTTGAATCTTCTCTGAGTTTTCTTTTATTAATTTCTGCCATTGTATGTATAGTTGACACTTGAACAACACAGGTTTGAACTGTGCGGATCCATTTACACATGGATTTTTTTCAATGAATATGTAGTATTGTAAACTTATTATGATTTTAAGATTTTCTTTTCTCTAGCTTACTTTATTGTAAGAATATAGTATATAATACACATAACATACAAAATATGTGTTAATTGACTATTTGTTTTCAGTAAGGTCAATAGTAGACTATTAATAGTTTTTTTTTTGGTGGCTGGCTGGTACAGGGATCTGAACCCATGACCTTGGTGTTGGAAGGCTACGCTCTAACCAGCTGAGCTAACTGGGCAGCCCTTAAGTTTTTGGGGAGTCAAGTTATACTGCCAATAACACCAGCTAGCCACCAAAAAAAAAAAGGTGTACTCAGGACTTCCTCAGCTGTCACTAAGGTGCTCAGTACTTCCAAGAAAGCTAAGGCTGTGTTGGGGTGAGGCCCTCACTGCATCCAGGGACTAGCACTGCACCGGACATTGCCAAACCTGCACTCTCCTGCACCTATTTGACTCTCATTCAATTCAGCTCCCATTCTGAGATGACCTTCATGGAGGATATGATCTATGCCCTCATAAAAACAGCTGATGTAAATGTTGAACCTTTTTGGCCTGGCTTGTTTGCAAAGTACCTGATCAGTGTCAACATTGGGAACCTCATCTGCAACACAGGCTGGCGGACCTGCTCCAGCAGCTGGTGCTGCACAACAGGAGGTTCTGCCCCCTCCACTACTGCTGCCCCAGCTGAGAAGAAAGTGGAAGCAAAGAAGAATCTGAGGAATCTGATGATATGGGCTTTGGTTTTTTTGAGTAAACCCCTTATAACATGTTCCATAAAAAGCTGAACTCTTAGGGGTAAAAGAAGTCATATGTGGACTTTTGACTGCATGGGGTGGGGAGGGGTTTGGTGCCCCTGATCTTCTAGTTGTTCACTGGTCAACTGTATATGTTTAAACCCCCCCCCCCAGCTCCTCTTATTCGCTGTACCTTTAAAGTTAGGATGGAGTGGGCTAGCCCATGGCTCACTTGGAGAGTGTGGTGCTGATAACACCAAGGCCATGGGTTCGGATCCTTATATATGGATGGCTGGTTAGCTGACTTGGGAGAGCGTGGTGCTGACAACACCAAGTCAAGGGTTAAGATCCCCTTACTGGTCATCTTTAAAAAAGAAAAAATAATAAAAAATAAATAAAATTAGGATGGAAAAATTTAGATGAGCTTTATCTCTGCTTATGAAGTTTCATTTACTTTAGATTTTTCCAGAAGCTTTTTTATGTTCGCTTTTTTATTTTCACTTTTTTGTCATCTCCTAGTTAATATTCATGAATGTTTGGCTGCTTATGGTAAATGATTTTTTTGGGGAAGTGCTGAGATTTTTCTTTTAAACCCACTCCTTCTTTCGTCTTCTTTAATCTGTGGATACTGTATGTCAAAGTATGTTTCTTTTGTGATTTGTACAAATAGCCACATAAGTTATAAAAGGATTAATATTTTGCCATTATTCAAAGACTCCTAATTTCTTTGGACCAACCCTGTGCATTTTAATTTACTTTAGTCATATTTGTATGTATATAGAGGATTTTCTTAACTTATTTTTAATTGTAAGATTTTAATTGTAATAAAAGCAGGTATACACCTTATGTGGAGAATTAAGATAATAAAGTAATGTCTACATATCTACCAACCAAGCTTAATAAGGAGAGCATCGCCCATACCTTTACCCCCTTTGTGTGTCTTCCTGATTGAGTCTCCCTCTCTCCCTGAAGTACATGCTCTCCTGAATTTTGTATTAATTCTTGCTTCTCTTCAGTTTTATTTCTAAACCAGTATATTATTTAGTTATGACTATTTTGAACTTTGTGTAAATGTAATAATGCTTTATTGATTTTTTGATTCACACTATCTTTTTGAGATTCATCCATTTGATGTAGTAGCTATAGTTGACTCATTTTTATTGTGTAATATTTCACTGTGTGAATTAAAACACTATTTATCCATTCTGTTGTTGATGGGTATTTAGATTTTTGTCAGTGTTTTGCAATTATCATCTATTACTGGTGTGAATATTCCTATACATGAGCAATAATTTCTCTAGGTCATTGCCCTTAAAACTTTTGGGGATGCTCCAAAAAGGAGACATAAAATCAATTTAATGGGGAGCAACGAGCATTAAAATTTGAAATATAACATAAAAAATTTAGAGTGCATTTTCTGTGTCCTGTATATGTGTATGAGGTTACAGTATAAAACATTTCTTTTTTTTCTTTGTTGTGTCTGGCCGATATTAGGATCCGAACCTTTGACCTTGGTGTTATCAGCACCATGCTCACCTAAATATGCTAACTGGCCAGCCCTAAAACATACTTCTTATTGTAGTTCATGATCAAAAAGTTTGAGAAACACTGTCTTAGGGCATGTACTCAGAAGTGGAGTTGCTGGGTTGTTGGGAATGCCAATCCATTTTCAAGAGTTGTTATTTAGGGCTGGCTGGCTAGCTCATTTGGTTACAGCATGGTGCTGATAACACCAAGGTAAAGGGCTTAGATCCCAATACTTAAGACTACTGCTACACTGTGAGGGGTCTTCAAAAAGTTCATGGAAAATGCATGTTGTGAAGAAACAGTTAGGCTGTTAGTGGTTAGGTTTTTAAGTACTCAAAAGTTATACGGAGGGGCTGGCTGATTTCCTCAGCTGGTTAGAGCGCCGTGTTAGTGTTATAACAATTAAGCTCAAGGGTTTGGATCCTGTACTCGGCAGCAATCCAAAAAAAAAAAAAAAAAGTGGTTATTTCACTTTACCTTCCCACCGGTAGTATATGAATGGCCTCTTTGCTCTGCATCCTTACTCTGTGCTTAGTATGTCAGTCTTTTTAACTTTAGTCATTTGGTAGGTGTGTGGTTTTGCTTTGCAGTTCCTGAATTACTAATGATGGTGAGCCTCCTTTGTGTATTTATAGACCATTTGGATTTTCTCACTTGTGACTTGCAGGTAGTTTCTGCCTGTTAGTGGTCTGTCTTTTCATTCTTTTAATGCTTTCTTGTGATGAAAAGAAGTTAATTTAAATGTAGTCACATTTTTCAGTTTTTTTTCTTTTGGGGTAGTGCTTTTTGTGAGTTGTTAAAGAAGCCTTTTTCTAACTATAATCTACCTGGGTTTGCTTTTGTGGATAGAGTGAAATAGAGGAGTGTGCGTGTGTATATCTTTTTTTTTTTTTGGTGGCTGGCCGGTGTGGATATCTGAACCCTTGACCTTGGTTGATGTTATCAGCCCCATGTTCTTTTTTTTTTTTTTTTGTCTTTTGTCTTTTTCCGTGTTCGGCAACGGATCGCAACCCTCAGTGTTGCCCCCGTACCGGACCGGGGACCGGCAACGGGATTGCAACCCTCGGCGTTGCTCCCGCGCCTCGCTCAGCCAGTGAGCGGGAACCGGTCTGTATGTGGGATCCGAACCCTCGGGCGGGAGCGCCGCCGCGCTTCCCAAGCGGCGCACTATCCAGTGCGCCACCGGGCCGGCCCCAGCCCCATGTTCTAATGAACTGTGTTAACTGGCCAGGGCTCCCCCTTTTTTTTTAAATATAGACATCTACTTGTTTTAATACCATTCTTCTCAGTTCTACAGTAGCACTATGTCATAAGCTGTTTATGTATACATGGATTTGTTTCTGGACTTTGTTCTTTTGATTTACTTGTTTTCTCTTTGTGTCATTATCACTTTTAAACTTACTGTAGCTTTCTAGTAAGTCTGGATATGAGGTATCAGATAGGATTAGTCCTTCCAACTTGTCTTTTTTTTTTTTAATTATCTTGCTTATTGCCTATTCTTAGCTCTTTGCATTTGATAAACATTTAGAATCATACGCCCCCCAAGAATCATATTAGTGTTTTGTTTGCCTTTGCACTGATTCTGTAAATCAATTTGGGAAGAATGAACTCTTTACAGTTTTGAATTTTTTAATCCATGAACATGGTAATCTCTCTAGTTAAGTATTCTTAATTTATTGTGGTAAAATACATAATGTAAAATTTACTGTTTTAACCATTTTTTAGTATACAGTTCGGTGGCATTAAATACTATGTTCACAGTGTCATATAATCATCACCAGTATCTATTTCCAGAACCTTTTTTTTTTTTTTTTTTTTTGCCACTGGCTGGTATAGGGATTGACTGTGGATCTTGGTGTATGTACTGAGCTCTAATCCACTGAGCTAACTGGCCAGCCCTTCGAAACATTTTTATCATCCCAATCAGAAACTTCGTTCCCTTTAAGCAGTAACTCCTCATTCCACCCTCTCCCCAGCCCCTGGTAATTTCTATTTTGTGTATCTGTGAATTTACTTATTTTAGATACCTTATGTAAGTGGAATCATATAATATTTGTTCTTTAGTATCTAGCTTATTTTAACTGGCATAATGTTTTCAAGGTTCATCCACGTTGTGGCATGTGTCAGAATTTCATTCCTCTTTATAGCTGTGTTCCATTGTATGTATATATACCACATTTTGTTTATTCATCTGATGATGGAAACTTGGGTTGTTTCCACCTTTTTTTGTGAATAATACTGCTATGAACATTGGTATACTAGTATCTGTTTGAGTCTCTTTTTTCATTTTTTTTGGGTGTAAACAGTGAAATTGCTGGATCATATGGTAATTTTATGTTCAGCTTTTTGAGGTACCGCCAAAATGTTTTCTGTAGTGACTGCACCATCTTACATTACTATCATCAGCACACATGGGTCAGTTTTTTCAATGTCCTTTCCAACTTTTATTATTTTCTGTTTTTTGACAGTAGCCATGCTAATGGTATATCTCACTGTGGTTTTGAGTTGCGTTTTCCTTAACTATTAGTGATACTGAGCATCTTTTCATTTGGTTGTTGGTTATTTTGTGTGTTCTTTGGAGAAATGTCTACTTTAGTCCTTTAACCCTTTTGTGATGGAATTGTTTATAATTTTCTTTTGGGGTTGTTCATGACAGGTATAGAGAAGTAGAACTGATTTTTGCATGTTGCATTTATATTCTATAACTTTGCTGAATTCATTTATCATTAGCTCTAAACATTTTTTTTTTCTTTTTTTTGGCAGATTCTTGTAGGGTTTTCTACGTACAAGATGTCACCTGGGAACACAGAGCATTTTACTTCTTTTTTACAAATTTGGATGCCTTGTATTTTTTTTTATTTGCCTAATTCCTCTGGCTAGAACTTCCAGTATTAAGTTGAATAGAAGTGGTGAAGGTAGCCATCTTTGTCTTGTTTCTAATCTTAAAGGTTTCAATCTGTTATGATTGAGAGTGATGTTAGCTTTGGGTTTTTCCACACATAGTTTATATCATGTTGTCTGAGAAGGTCTTTATTTCTCTGTTACTTTTGAGGATAGTTTCACTGGATACAGGATTTTAGTTTGGTGGTTTTTTTCTTTCAACACTTTAAATATTCATTCCACCTCTCTTGTTTGCATGGTTTCTGATGAGAAGTCCAAAGTAATTCTTATCCTTGTTCTCCTATAGGTGAGGTGTTTTTCTCTGACTTCCTTCAAGATCTTCTCTTTGGTTTTTTGCTGTTTAAATATGATATGCCTCTGTGTACATTTTTTGGTGTTTATCCTTCTTGGTGTTCTCTGAGATTCCTGGATCCGTGTTTTGCTGTTTGTCATCAGTTTTGGCAAATTGTCAGCCATTATTACTTTAAATATTGCTTTTGTTTCTTTCTTTACTCCTTTAATTCTTGCATATTCCTGTATTACTCAGTTTTTTGTTGCTTATAACAGAATACTTAAAACTGAGTTATTTATAAGAAAATGAAATTTATTTCTTATAATTTTGGAGGCTGGGAAGTCTGAGGTTGAAGGGGCCCATCTGGTGAGGGCCTTCTTGGTGTGAGACTCCCTGCAGTGTTCTGTGGCAATGGAGGGTATCACATGATGAAGGATGAGCAAGAGTGTGTGCTTCCACATGTTTTCTTCCTCTCCTTGTAAAGCCCCTAGTCTGCTCTGTGATAACCCATTAAACCATTAACCTATTAATTCATGAATGGTGGTATTCTTGTGATATTCTTTTCATGTAATACCCTGTGTTGCCATGGGATTCTGTAGAAAGTTCCCACCCAGAAGAAGGCCCTGACCAGATGGGCCCCCTGGACCATGAACTTCTCAGCCTCCAAAACTGTAAGAAATAAATTTCATTTCTTTATAAATTCCCCAGTTTCAGGTATTCTGTTACCATCTACAGAAACATTAGTATGTGTAAGTATGTGATCTCTATTAGAAAATTCTTAGGGTGAATGTCTCAGTTATGTGGCATATTGTGAATCTGGTAGCTTTGTATGATGCCTCCTTTATGTGTAGAACATATTCATCCTTTTCTGGGACCAGGGGCTTGTCCTCTCACTCCAGTGCACTGCCTCTTTATTGAGACCATTATTTCTTCATACTACGTAGAGTCTTTCCATTTCACCCTGCAAGATTCCCTTGAGTATTACTTGCAGAGCAGGTCTAGTGGTAACAAACTACTTCAGCTTTTATTTGGGAATGTCTTAATTTCTCCCTCAATTTTGAAGGACAGTTTTTCTGGATATAGGGTTCTTGGTTGACAGTTTTTTCTTTTAGCATTTTGAATATGGGTGCTCCCTGACTTAATGATGAGGTTACATCCTGATAAACATATTGTTTGTTGAAAATACTGTAAGTTGAAAATGTATTTAATACCGCAATAAACCTAACATGAAGTCAAAAAATTGTAAGTTGAACCATCGTAAGTCCAGATGTTCCTTGACTTGAGGGCTACGTCCCAATAAACCCATTGTAAAGTAGAAAAATAGTAAGTCTAACCATCATAATCTGTCTGTATATTGGCTCGCTGCCTTCTGATCTTCAAAGTTTCTGATGAGAAGTTTGATGGAAATCTTGCTGAGAGGAGGATCCCTTGCATGTGATGAGTTGCTTCTTGCTGCTCTCAATATTCTTTTTCTTTTGAAAGTTTGGATATAATGTGTCTTGGTGTGGGTCTGTTTGAGTTCTTCTTACTTGGACTTCATTTAGCTTCTTGGATTTTTATGTCTTTCATCAAATTTGTAAAATTTTCAGCAATTATTTCTTCAAATATGCTCTCTTTCCTTTTCTCTCCTCTTATTATCAGATTCCCACAATGCAGTCATTGGCCCATTTGATAGTATCTCACAGGTTCCCTTAGGCTCTATTCATTTTCTTTTTTTTTTTTTTTTTTTTTTTTTTTTTTTTTTTTTTTTTGTCTTTTTGTCTTTTTTCCATGTCCGGCAACGGATCGCAACCCTCAGTGTTGCCCCCGTACCGGACCGGGGACCGGCGACGGGATCGCAAGCCTCGGCGTTGCTCCCCCGCCTCGCTCAGCCGGTGAGCGGGAGCCGGTCTGTACGTGGGATCCGAACCCTCGGACGGGAGCGCCGCCGCGCGTCCCAAGCGGCGCACTATCCCGTGCGCCCCCCGGCCGGCCCCGGCTCTATTCATTTTCTTTTTTTTTTTTTTTGTCTTTTTGTCTTTTTTCCATGTCCGGCAACGGATCGCAACCCTCAGTGTTGCCCCCGTACCGGACCGGGGACCGGCGACGGGATCGCAAGCCTCGGCGTTGCTCCCCCGCCTCGCTCAGCCGGTGAGCGGGAGCCGGTCTGTACGTGGGATCCGAACCCTCGGACGGGAGCGCCGCCGCGCTTCCCAAGCGGCGCACTATCCAGTGCGCCACCGGGCCGGCCCCGGCTCTATTCATTTTCTTCAGTTGTTTTTTATTTCTGTTCCTCAGACATGATCATTTCCATTTCCTGTCTTCAGGTTTGCTGATTTTTTTCTTTTGCCTGCTCAAGTCTGCCTTTGAATCCCTCTAGTGAGCTTGTCATTTCAGTTTTTGTACTTTTCAGCTTCAGAATTTTTTTTTATGGTTTCTTTTTATGTTTTCTCTTTCTTTATTGATGTTTTCATTTGGTCATATTATTTTCTTTGTCCACATCTTCAATTCTTTGAGCATCTTTTTTTTGGTGGCTGGCTGGCATAGGAATTGAGCCCTGGTCTTTGAGCATCTTTAAGACAGTTGTTTTAAAGTCATTGTCTAGTAGATCTGCCCTCAGGTCCTTTTCAGGGACAGGTTCTGTTAATTATTATTTTTTGCTTTGAATGGGCCATACTTTCCTGGTTCTTTGTATGCCTTGTGATTTTTCTTATAAAAACTGGACATTTGACTTTAATGATGTGGGATCTCTGGAAATCAGATTTTTCCCCTTCTCCAGAATTTGCTGTTATTGTTTTTGTTTTTTAGATTGTTGTAGGTTGTCTCTGTGCCAAGGATCACCCTGTGGTATAAACTTAATGTCTTCTCAGGTCTTTTCTTTTTTTTTTTTTTTTGTCTTTTTCCGTGTCTGGCAACGGATCGCAACCCTCAGTGTTGCCCCCATACCGGACCGGGACCGGCAATGGGATCACAGCCCTCGGTGTTGCTCCCGCGCCTCGCTTAGCCAGTGAGCGGGAACCGGTCTGTATGTGGGATCCGAACCCTCGGCGGGAGCGCCGCCGCGCTTCCCAAGCGGTGCACTATAGCAGTGCGCCACCGGGCCGGCCCCGTTCTTCTCAGGTCTTTTCTGAGACTGCATGTTTCCCTAGGCATGGGGAGTCACTTTCTAATATTCTAATTGTATATGCAGTTGTTTTTGAATGCCTAGTCTTTAATATCAGGCTCCCAAGAGGGAGACACAAGAAAAATGAAGAGGGGGGAAAAGGGGCCTTTTAAATCTCCTGGAAGTCTCTTCAGCTGAGTGGGGAGGGGCTTGCAGAATGGTGGCAGGTATAACAACAATGGCTCTTTGCCTCCTTGTCTGCACCTCTGTCATCAGAAGCATCAATCAGAGCATAGATCCTTGGTAATATGGAGAGTCATTTTCGCCCACCCTCACTCCTGAAAGCTGTGTGCATATTGCTCCAGGAGTATGTGTATAGCTGCCTGCTGGGCCCTGGGCATGGGGGATGGGTATCTGCTGATGTGCTAAGAGCTGAAATGGATGGAAATTTACTTACTGTCCAAGTCTTTCCCTGGAAGTTGCAAGCCTTTGATAGACTCCACAGTTCCAAAATAGTTACAGTCAGGTAGATTCTGCCAATGCAGTTGTTGTCTTAGGTGGGGAGACAGATGCCTGGTGCTTCCTACTTTGCCAGTCTTCCCAGAATCCTCTCCCCTCATGTTGCCCTTTTATAGCCACACCTGTTTTCCTCTTGCCCCTAGGCTTAGTTATGACCACTAATAGATTTTTTCATTTTGATAATTTTGCTATTTCAGGGATATTATATAAATGGGATCATAGAATATATAACTTTCTAGGATTTGTTTTTTTGCTGTCAGCGTAATTCTATGTAGATTCATCCGGGTTGTTGCTTTTAGTATTCTTTGTTATGGTTGTACTGCAGTTTGTTTAATCATTCATCTGCTGAAAGATATCAATTATTTTCAGCTTTAGGCTATTATGAATAAAGCTCTTTATAAACATTCATGTATACAGGTTTTTGTGTGAACATAAGTCTTCATTTCTCTCGGGTTGTGTCTAGTACAACTTCGAAATTGTGTGGTGGCTGTACGTTTAGTTTTTTTTAAGAAATTGCCTGAGTGATTGTACCATTTCACACTTCTACCAGCAATCTGAGTGATCCAGTTTCTCAGTACCCTTGCCAGCCTGTGGCATTGTCACTGTTTTTTTCATTTAGAAATTTTTATAAGTATGTAGTGATACCTCATTGTGGTTTTAATTTGTATTTACTTAATGGCTAATGATGTTGACCATTTTTTTCAGGTGCTTATTTATTTATTTATTTAATTCATTCATTTAATTAATTAATTTATTTATTTATTTTGGTGGCTGGCTGGTTTGGGGATCTGAATCAGGTGCTTATTTGATATTTGTATGTCTTCTATCTGTTCATGAGTTGCCTCTTTTCTTTTCTTTTTTTTTAAGCCTGCCCCAACTTGCCTCTTTTCTAATTGGTTTAACAGTTCTTTATATATTATACATGTAAGTGTTTTGTAAGATATATGATTTGCTCTTATTTTCTCCCAGGCTGGAGCTTGTGTTTTTAATCTCATCATGGGCTTTTTTTATAGAGCAAAATTTATTAATTGTGATGAAGCCCAATTTATAAATTTTTTACTTTTTTTAGTTTTTTTCTTTACATTTGAATCTGTGATCCATTTTGAGTTAATTTTTGAATAAGGTGTGAAACTGAGGTCAAGGTTCATTTTTTTCTTTTTCTTTTTGCCTATAGGTGTTCAAATACTTCAGCATCATTGTTTGAAAATTCTTTTTCCTACATCTATCCTTCTTGCAGTACCACAGTGTCTTGATTACTGTAGCTATATAATAACTCTTGAGATCAAGTAGACTGATTCATCCCACTTTATTCTTTTTTTTTTTGTAGCTGGCTGGTATCAGGATCTGAACCCATAACCTTGATGTTATAAGGCTGGTTAACTGGCCAGCCCCATCCTGCTTTATTCTTTTTCAAAATTGTTTTAGGTACTGGCTGGTTAGCTCACTTGGTTAGAGCATAGTGCTGATAACAGCCGGGTCCAGGGTTCAATTCCTGTACCAGCCAGTTGCCAAAAAAAAATTGTTTCAGCTGTCACATTCCTTTGTTGTCATTTAATATGTATATGTATCTACATATATACACACACAAACGGACACTTGTTTTAAAATAATCTTGTCTGTGTGTATTCAGAAATCTTGCTGGGATGTTGATAGGAATACCATTAAACCTGGATATCAGTTTGGGGAGAATTGATATCTTTACCATGTTGAGTCTTCTCATCCATGGACATGCTTTGTTATTCCATTTATTTAGATATTATTTGATTTCTTTTGTCAGTATTGGATAGTTTCAGCATGTTAGTCCTGTACATGTTTTGGAGATTTATATCTAAGTATTTAATTTCGGAGGAGCAATTATGAAGAATATTATATGTTTAATTTTGGTATTCATGTGTTTATTGGTAGTATATGGAAATACAATTGATTTTTGTGGTAATCTTGTAACCTGTAATTTTGCTGAATTCACTTATTGGTTTTAAGAGTTTTGTTGTAGATTCCTTGTTTTTTTCTAAGTAGATAGTTTTGTCATCTGCAAATAGGGTTATTTTTATGTCTTCCTTCCCAATTTATGTGTCTTTAATTCTTGCCTAATTGTTCTGGCTAGAAATTCCAGCACTGTGTTTATTAAGAGTGGTGAGAGTAACATATTTGTTTTGTTTCTGACCCTAGGGGAAAAGCATTCATTCAGTGATGATAACTACTATGTATGTTGTTAGCTGTAGTTTTTTGGTAGATCCTCTGTATGAAGTAGAGGAAGTTTTATCTCTATTCTATTTCTAGTTTTCTTAGCCTTTTGCTAATGATTGGGCATTGAATTTTGTCAAGTTCATTGATTTTTTTTTGATTGTTTATCCAGCCTTGGAGTAAGCTCCACTTGATCATTGAGATTCTGTTTGTATTTTTTTAAAGTCTGTATTCTTTCCATTGTTTATACTGGGTAATTCCTATTGTTAGATATTCTAGTTCACTGATTTCTTTCCTTCATTCTGCCATTAAGCCCATCCATTGAATTCTTTATTTTGCTTATTATACTTTTCAGTTCTAAAATTTCTCTTTGGTTCTTTATATCTTCTATTTTTTGCTGAGGCTGTTTTTCATTTCTGTGTTCATATTTGGTCATTGAATCATTTTTATCATGGCAACTTTAAAATCTTTGTAAGTAAATTCTCACATTTTTGTCAAATGCTAGAATTAATAACATCTTGGTGTTTGCATGGCCATTTAATGGTATGAATTTCCCTCTCAATTACTGCATTAACTGCCTTAAAAACACTTCCTATTTTCTGTTTTGCTTTCTTTTTTGATCCACTGGATATTTAAAAGTACATTTGGATTACAAACATTGGGATTTTACATTGGGTTTTTTTTTCTGTCATTGATTTCTAAATTAATTTTCATTGTGGTCAGAAAAAATTCTTTGTTTGATTTGAAACCTTTTAAATTTACCGGGAATTGTTTTATGGCCTGAATATGGTCTGTCTTGGTTAATGTTCCATATGCACTTGAACAGAATGTATTCTGCTAGTTTGTGTAGAGTGTTCTGTGAATATCACTTACATTAGTTTGGTTGATGATACTGGTCAAGGTTTCTGCATCCTTACTGATTTTCTGTCTACTGGGAGAGATTTGCTGAAGTTTTCAAATATAATTATAGATTATTTCACTTCTTATAGCTATATCATTTTTGCTTTATTTTTATTTTGAATTGCTATTATTAGGTAAATAAATGTTTAGAATTTTTGTATCTTCTTGATGAGTTAAACCTTTAATATTTGTGACCTGATTCTCTTTTTCCTTGATGATATTTTAATTTTTAAATCTACGTTATGGTATTAATATAATCATTTTAATTTTCTTTTTATTTTATAGTATATAATATGACCTATTTCTCTTTGGCTGCTTTCATGATTTTTTATTTCTGGTTTTAGTCAATTTGATCATTATATGTCTTGGTTTACATTTTGTCATGTTTCTAGTGGTGGTTGTTTTTTAAGAGTGCCTTGTTATGTATGTTTATAATTTTTATCAAATATGAAAAATTATTGACCATTACTTCTTTGGATATTTTTTTCTGTATTGTCTCCTCCTTTATGGTTCTGATTACATGTATATTAGACCTCTTGAAGTTATCTCAAAGCTAAATTATGCTCTGCTCATTTTTCTAAAGTGTTTTTTTCTGTTTTATTTAGGTTAGTAACTGCTACTTGATTTCATGTGCTGTAAATTTCATGCAGTGTGTTTTTTACCCTAGACTTTGTAATTTTCATCTCCAAATCTTCACATTTTAAAAATATTTCTTGTTTGTACTTAACATGTTTGTTTCCTCTAGCTTTCTGATCATATGAAATGTAGTCATAATAATTGTTTTAAAGGACTTGTCTACTAATTCTGTTATCTGTGTCATTTCAGGATTGGTTTGATTGGTATTTGTTTCATTGTGGGGTACAAGTTCCTGCTTCTGTATAAGTCTTATAAATTTTGATTGACTTTCAATCATTTTGATTTTTACCTTTTTCTCTATTTTTGTATGCTTAAAAATGTTTTTGGACTTTGTTCTATGGCGTGGTTAAGTTGCTGGGAAACAGTTTATTCCTTTTGAGTCTTGTTTTTATGTTCTCTCTTTTTTTTTTTCCTTTTTTCGTGTCCGGCAACGGATCACAACCCTCAGTGTCGCGCCCGTACCGGACCGGGACTGGCAACGGGATCGCAACCCTCGGTGTCGCGTCCGCACCTCGCTCAGCCAGTGAGTTGGAACCGGTCTGTATGTGGGATCCGAACCCTCGGCGGGAGCGCCGCTGTGCTCCCAAGTGGCGCACTGTAGCAGTGCGCCACCAGGCCGGCCTGTTTTTATGTTTTCTTTGGATGTGTTTAGGGTTAATTTTTTCCTCCTTCTGAAGCATTTCCTTTCTTAGTACTCTGATGTGATATGAATTATTAGGTTTTCCAATCTAGCTTTTGGGAATAGGTACTATCCTGTGTAAGTTGTGGACTAATTCTTTTGGTGGTTTTCTCCGTGGCCTTGGGTATGTCCCTCACATGCTAATGCTGATTTGTTACTCAACCAAAAATTCTAGGGTGAGCCTTTGTAGATATCTTCATTTCTCTCTCCCTCTCCAGCTCTCTACTCAGTTCTGGTCTCCCTTGTGAGCTCTAGCCACCTTGGCTTCCTTGGACTCCCAGCTCCATTTCCTCAACTAGGGGAGTCCACAGGCTCTGCCTGGGTTTCTCCTGCCTGTTCCACGGCCTGGAAACTCTCCCAAGGCAGTAAGCTGGGCACATGTATGACTCGTGTCATTTGTTTCTTGTCTTCCAAGGATCCACTGTTTTTCATTACTTGTTGTGCAATATTTTCAGTATTTATTTCATTCATTTTGTTAGGTTTTTTTTTTTTTTTTTTTTTCTTTTTTTAAAAAGATGACTGGTAAGGGGATCTTAACCCTTGTCTTGGTGTTGTCAGCACCATGCTCACCCAGTGAGCTAACTGGCCATCCCTATGTGGGATCCGAACCCGTGGCCTTGGTGTTATCAGCACCGCACTCTCCCGAGTGAGCCACAGGGCCGGCCCTTGTTAGGTTTTTTATTATTTCATACAAGAAGACTAAATCTGGTTCCTTTTACTCACTCCATCTTGATGAAAGTGGTATCATTGTGGTTTTAGTTTGCATTTCATAATGACTAGTGATATTGAGCACATCTTAGTTTGTGTATTGACCATTTGTGTATTTTCTCTTGTGAAGAGTTTGTTCAAACCTTTAGTCTTTTTCCTTCTTTCTCTATTTTTTTTCTTTATTCTTTTTTGTTTGTTCATCTATTTATTTTGAGTAGCAGAAGGTCTTAATATGTCCTAGATACCGGTCCTTTGTTAGATAAATGTTTTGTAAATACTTTCCCCAAGTCTATATGGTTTACCTATTTATTTTCTTTACTGTGCCTTTTGATTAGCAGAGATACTTAAATCTGATGAAGTCTAATTTATCAGTGTTTTCTTTTATAGTTATTGCTTACTGTGAGCTCTAAGACACTTTTGCCTCACCCTGAAGTCATGAAGGTAATTTCCTTTATTTCCTCTAAAAGTTTTTGTTTTTGCTAATTTTATTTAGGTCTAAGATGCGTCTCAAATTATTTTCATAGGTTTTATTTTTTTGCATATGGATATCCAATTGTTTCTGCACCATTTGTTGGAAAGAGTCTCCTTTCCTCTCTGAATTGCTTTGGTGGAACAACACGTGGCCACATGAGTGGGCTCTCTTACAGGAATCTTTATTCTGTTCCACTGATCTATTTTTCTAGGCTTTTAACATTATCACATTCTTTTGATTATTTGCAACTTTATTAAAAAGTCTTGGAGTAAGAAATGCAAGTCCTACAACCCTTTTCTCTTTTAAGATTGCTTTGCTTATTCTATGTCCTTTGCATTTTCATATAAATTTTAATATTAGCTTTTCTGTTTTCTCCAAAAAGGATGATGGGATTATGATTCCAGTTGCTTTGGATCTGTAGATGAATTTGAGAAGTGACATCTTAGCGACATTGAGTCTTCTGAACCATTAGCGTAGTATATCTCTCTATTCTCTCCATTTATTTAGGTCTTTTTTTTTTTTTTTTTGAGCAATATTTTGTGGTTTTCAGCCTTTGGTCTTGCAGGTCTTCTGTTTTTAAAATTATTTTTATTTTTATTTTAAAATATTATATGTGTTTTGATGCTATTTTTATTGAAAAAATTTTTGATGCTTTTGTAAAGGGGTGTTATAAAAATTCAATTTCTTGTTATTTGGTTTTAGTATATGGAAATAGAATTGATTTTTGTATATTGACCTGCTTTACAAGCTTATTTAAATTGCATTAATTCTACTAGTTTTTTTTGGTAGTTGACTTAGATTTTTCTGGTAGGTAATCATGACATAAAACACAGTTTACCTCTTCCTTTTCAATTGTATTCATTTTACTTTCTTCCCTTATGGAACAGACTTAATCTTGTTCTCATTTTTTAAGGAGAACTTTCAATTTTTTTCCATTATAATGTCAGCTGTAGAATTTTTATTGGTTACCTTTATTAGGTTGTTTTCAAATGTAGATTTTATTATTACTTAGGTGTGGCAAAACCAAAGGTCAGTACAGGACTACTAATGAAAAGATAGTTTGTTAAATTCACATAGGAGGGGGCATGCCATGCCACAGGGGGCTGCATGGGGAAGCACTTGTGGGGGAGGGTCAGGAGGCAGAAGGGAAACTGTGGGCAAAAGCCTTTCTTGTGATTTCTGTAGGAAAGAATGGTTGAAGAAGGATAAACCTGTTAGGATAATCTATTCTGAATAATTGCAAGGGCTCAGGGACATAGAGACTGTCCCTAGTTGTTTAGTACTTGGCTCTGGGGTGATTAAGGTAGGGGAATATATGGTGGCCAGCAGTGCAAGATAGATAAAGGAGAAGGTTGGTGGTGTGGGCTCTGGATTCTTTGGTTTGCACATGAAAGGTAGGCTAGCAGTCAGGTTGTTTGCTTTCTCTGTGAATTAGCTAGCCCTGGGAGGGGCAGTCTTTCCAGGGTTAACAAGTCCCCAAGATGTCAAAGCATCAAAAATATAGAATAAAAAAACATGATTACACCCATGTTGAGTAAGATCTAGTCCTAGTTTTCTGAAAGTTTATATCATGAATAGATATTGAGTTTACTTAAATGCTTTTTCTTTATTTAGATGATCATATATTTAAAAAAATTAATATGGTGAATTTCATTGTTTTATTTTCAAATGTTATACTAATCTTGTATTCATGGGATAAACCCCTCTTGATCATTGTGTATTATCTTTCTAATATATTGCTGAATTTAGATTGCTAATATTAAGTATTTTTGCATCTGTGTTCCTGAGGGATGTTGATATAACTTTTTTTGTAGCTTTTTGTCAGGTATTGGTATTATTGGTATATTCATTGGTATTATTCATGTTGAACTTAGAAAATGATTTGGGAAGCATTGTCTCCTCTATTTTCTGGAAATGTTTGTGTGAGATTGATGCTCTTTCTTCTTTAATGTTTAAAGGAATTTACCAGCCAAAAAAAATCTGAGCCCAGAGTTTTCTTTTTGGGAAGGATTTTGATAATGAATTCAAATTAAGGGCCTATTCAGATTTTCTCTTTCATCTTGTCAATTTTGACAAGTTGTATTTTTCAAGGAATTTTTCCATTTCATCTAAGCTGCTGAATTGGTTAGCATAAAATTGTCAATAATAGGGGCTGGCCGATGAGCTCAGTTGGTAAGAGCACAGCCTTGTAGCACCAAAGTCAAGGGTTAAGATCTCTGTACCGGCCAGCCGCCAAAAACAAAACAAAATTGTTAATAGTAATCTTTTACCCTTTTAATATCTTTTGGTTTGGTAGTGATAGATCCTCTTTTATTCTTTATTGGTAGTTTGTGTTCTCCCTCTTTTTAAAAAATCAATTTAGCTAACAGTTTACCAACTGTGTTGATCTTTCCTAAGGACCAGCTTTGACTTAAAATTTTCTGTACTGTCGTTTTTTTTTCTAATTCATTTTTTTTCTGTGTTTATCTTTACTTTTTCCTTTTTTCTACTTACTTTGGGTTTACTTTGTTCTTTAGGTGGAAACTTAGGTCATTAATTTTATATCTTCTTTTTTTCCTAATGTGGTCAAGGAAAAATACTGTTTGATTTCAGTAGCTTTAAATTCATTGTGTCTTGGGGGCTGGCCCGTGGCTCACTCGCGAGAGTGCGGTGCTGATAACACCAAGGCCACGGGTTCGGATCCCATATAGGGATGGCCGGTTCGCTCACTGGCTGAGCGTGGTGCTGACAACACCAAGTCAAGGGTTAAGATCCCCTTACCGGTCATCTTTAAAAAAAAAAAAAAAAAAAAAAAATTCATTGTGTCTTGGGGGCTGGCCCGTGGCTCACTCGCGAGAGTGCGGTGCTGATAACACCAAGGCCACGGGTTCGGATCCCATATAGGGATGGCCGGTTCGCTCACTGGCTGAGCGTGGTGCTGACAACACCAAGTCAAGGGTTAAGATCCCCTTACCGGTCATCTTTAAAAAAAAAAAAAAAAATTCATTGTGTCTTGGGGGCTGGCCCGTGGCTCACTCGCGAGAGTGCGGTGCTGATAACACCAAGGCCACGGGTTCGGATCCCATATAGGGATGGCCGGTTCGCTCACTGGCTGAGCGTGGTGCTGACAACACCAAGTCAAGGGTTAAGATCCCCTTACCGGTCATCTTTAAAAAAAAAAAAAAAAAAAAATTCATTGTGTCTTGAATTGTGGCCCAGTATGTTGTCTTTCATGGTGAATGTACCATGTTCACCTGAAAAGAATATGTATAGTGGTTTATAGCATTGCTCAGATTATCTTTGTCTTTATTGATTTTTTTTGCGGAGGGGGGGAGTGTCTAGTTTTGTCATTTACAGAAATAGGGTTGTTAAAAATACCTTTCTATGTTTGGGGAATTGTCTATCCCTTTACCTGTGATAATTTTTCCTTCATGTATTTTGAAGCTTTTTTTAAAAAAAATTTTATTTATTTATTATTATTATTATTATTTTACATTCTAAGATGTTGTGGAGCAGTAGGGTAGGAGGGGAAGAGGTAAAAGGGAAGGGAGATATAGGGTGTGAGGAGGAAGAAGGGTGGGTAGAGTGTGGTTGAGGCCTGTGACATCCTTCACATTCTGGCAGGGGAACCTAGGGGGCTTCCAGAGGCAGCTTGGTCGTTGTCGCTGTGTTGGATGCAGACGTCAAGGGGGTGTGGCTGAGGTCTTTGGCCCCCCACCGCCCTGGCTTGGGAGTCAGGGGCACTTCCATTGGTGGTTTGGTGATCATGACTGGGCTGGATATGGACATCAGGGGGGTGTTGCTGAGGCCTTGGCTCCCCCACTGCCCTGGCTCAGGAGCCTTGGGCACTTCCAGCAGGAGCTTGGTGGTTCTCACTGGGCTGGATGCAGACATCAGGGGGGCATGGCTGCAGTGCTTGGCCCCTCACTGCCCTGGCTCAGGAGTCCACGGTGCCTCTGGCAGCAGCTTGGTGGTTGTCACTGGGCTGGATGCAGACATGGGGGGGGGGTGGCATGGCTGAGGCCCTTGGCCCTCCTGCTCCTTCCCTGGCCTGGGAGCCTGGGGTGCTTGTGGTCATCGCTGGGCTGGATGCTGATGTTGGAGGGGTGTGGCTGAGGCCCTTGGCCTTCTTCGTCTGCCCTGGCTTGGGAGCCTGGGATGCTTCTGGTGGTGGCCTTGTGGTCATTGCTGGGCTGGATGCTGATGTTGGAAGGGTGTGGCTGAGGCCCTTGCCCCTCTCCCCGCCATCCTGGCTTGGGGGACTGGGGAGCTTCCACCAGTGGCTTGGTGGCTGTCTTTGTATTTTGAAGCTTTATTCTTAAGTGCACACATTTACAATTATTGTGTCTTCTCCATTATTTGATTCCTATTATGAAATGCCCCTGTTAGTCTTTACCATGTCACTCACCATCTTATGCTTTTGTTTTTATCCATTTACCTTTGTCTATTTATGTCTTTATTTAAAACATGTTCTTACTTCTTCAGCTCTGGCCAGCTACTATTCTACTTTCTGTCAAAATAGATTTGTCTCTTCTGGATGTCTCATTTAATGGAATCATATGATGTGTTGTGTTTTGTGAGTGGCTTCTTTCCCTTAGTGCAATGTTTTTAAAAATAATTTTGTTGTAGCATTATTAGAAGTTCATTCTTTTTTTCATCTAATTATTCCATTGTGTGGATATACCACTTTTTATTTACTTATTCATTAGTTCATGGACATTTAGATTGTAACTCCTTTTGGGCCATTATGAATTATTCATGTACAAATTTGTAGACATATGATTTCAATTCTCTTGGGTGTAGGATTTTTATTTTTTATTTATTTTTATTTTTTATTTTTTATTTTTATTTTTTTTTCCTTTTTCCGTGTCCGGCAACTGATCGCAACCCTCATTGTCGCCCCCACACTGGACCGGGACTGGCAATGGGATCGCAACCCTCGGCGTTGCCCCCGCGCCTCGCTCAGCCAGTGAGCGGGAACCGGTCTGTATGTGGGATCCGAACCCTTGGCGGGAGTGCCGCTGCGCTTCCCAAGCAGCGCACTATAGCAGTGCGCCACCGGGCCGGCCCTAAATAAGTCAGTTTTATTTATTTATTTATTTATTTATTTATTTTTGTCCTTTTTGAGACTGGCTGCACCACGCTCAGCCAGTGAGTGCTGTGAGCGCACTGGTCATCCCTATATAGGATCCGAACCCACGGCGGGAGCGCTACTGCGCTCCCAGTGCCGCACTCTCCCGAGTGCGCCACAGGCTCGGCCTGGGTGTAGGATTTTTGAGCCATGTGGCAACTATGTTTAACCTTTTGAGAAACTGCCAAGGGGCATTTTACACTACCACTAGCAATATGTGAAGGTTCTAATTTCTCCGTGTCTTTGCCAACATTTGTTATTGTTTGGCTTTTGATTTTAACCATTCTATTGGGCATGAAGTACTATCTTTTTGTTGTGTTGATTTGTATTTCTTTAGTGACTGATGATGTTAATTAAGCATCTTTTCATGTGCTTATTGGTCATTTATATATTTTATATTGGAGATCCTTTGCTTAATTTTTAATTGGTTATATAGCTCTTCATTGTTGAATGGTAGAGTTCCTTTTATATTTGGATAAAAGTACAGTATCAGATATGTGACTTGTAAATATTTCTTCCATTCTGTGGATTGCTTTTAACTTTCATGATGGTATTATTTGGAGCACATAAGTATTCAAGTTTGATAAGTTCCAGTTTATTTCTTTTGTTGCCTCTGCTTTTGGTGTTGTATCTAAGAAACAATTGTCAACCGAATCATAAGGATTTATGTTTTTCCTGAGTTTGGTAGTTTTGGCTCTGTATTTAGATGTATGATCTCTTTTGAGTTAAGTTTTAGAAGGGATCCAACTTAATTTTTTGTATATTTCTCTAGCAATTTTAATATATTTCCTTACCTTTTTCAGTCTACTTATATAGCATACCACTTATAGTTAATATTGTACCACTACTTGTAAAGGGTACACATCTTGCAAATGCTAAGGTTCTTTTATATCACCTCTGTCCACTGTCAGTTATATGGTATTGTCTATATGTCAGATACACATATATTGTTGTTAGGACATAACAACACAAACTGAGTGTTTTTCCTCTGTTTTTACAACACAACAATCATAACACAGAAGACAGACCTCTGACTTCGGTGACCAAATGTGTGGAGACTGCCCCCCAACTTCAGATGCCAATCATAAGCCCAGGCTTCTAGGACTTCTGACCAACCAGCTATAAATTGAGGTTCCCACAACACTCTCCTTGGGTTTGATTACTTTGCTAGAGTGGATTACAGAACTTAGGGAAACACATTTACCATTTTGTTACAAGAGGTATTTTAAAGGACATGAATAGCCAGAAGAAGAGATACATAGGACAAAGTCTGGAAGTGTCCTGAGCTCTGGAGCTTCTGTTCCGTGGAGTTGAATTGTGCTGCTCTCCCAGCACATGTATGAGTTCAGCTGTCCAGAAGCTCACATTACCCCATCTTCTTGGGTCTTTTATGGAGACTTCATTGGGATAGGCCTGATTGAAGCATGGACAACCATGTAGAAAAGTGATTGAGCAAAAAGGGTATGGTCTAATACTAACATACTGGGTGGGAAAACCCAGCAAGACCTGTTTGTTCAGGTTTGTCTTAGCCTGTCCGTGCAGCATTCCTTCCTCATGGCAAGAGGCAGGACCCATTCTGGAAGAGAGGTCTTGTGACCTACAATCAGACGGTGGGTCAGAGAATATGGCCAGCTCCATGATAGAAATATTTGGGCTTTATGACTGACTTTGGGGCTGATTTCTGTGGCATGGTTTGGGGAAGAGGGATTCTCGTTTATCTGGCTTGCCTTTTGAAAAAAAGGTGAAAAGATAGCTGGAAAAGGTCAGAGAGAAAGATTTGGTTTTCTGAGACCTGTGTCTGAGGCCTAAAGTGCCCCAGCACATTATAACAGAAGAACAAGGGTTATTGGAGTTAAGAGCTGGGAACTGTGGACAAAAACCAATGCATATATAGCAAAATAGCACAGTTATGAACCCCAGAAGACAGTATTATAATTTTTGCTTTCAGTAATCATACATTATTTTAAGAACTTAAGAGCTAAGAGTCTTTTATATTTACCCAGGTATTTACCATTTGTGGTCCTCTCTTTACTTTCTGAATTTGAGTTTTCTCGTATCATGTTCTTTAATTCTGAAGAGTTTCTTTGGCCTTTCTTGCAGTGCATGTCTGCTGGTGATGAATTTTATTCACTTTCTTTTATCTGAAAATATCTATTTCACCTTCATTTTTGAAGGATACTTTAGTTGGATATAGAATTCTGTATTGACATTGCTTTTTCTTTTAATACTTTAAAGATTTTTTTTTTCTTTCTTTTTGTCTTTTTTTACTGACCGGTAACGGGATCGCAACCCTCGGTGTTGCACCCGCACCGCGCTCAGCCAGTGAGCGGGAACCGGTCTCCACATGGGATCCGAACCCTCGGCGGGAGCGCCACCGCGCTCCCAAGCGGCGCACTCTCCAGTGCGCCACCGGGCCAGCCCTAAAGATGTTGTTTAACTTTGTTTTGGCTTTCATAGTTTATGATGACAGATCCACCATTTATCCAATCACTTTTCCCCTGTATGTGTTATGTCTTTTTCTTTTGGTTGTTTCAAGGCTTTTCCCTCTGTCTGCTTTTCAGTAAGCAGTTGGCAACTTGGGGTTTGCTGTGCTTGTTGAATCTATAAGTTTGTTTTTCTTCAAATTAAGAAAATTTTTGGCCATTATTTCTTCAAAACCTTCTTTCCTGCATCATTCTCTCTCTCTCTTCTCCTTTTCCAGGCCTTCATTTGTGCACATTAGACCCTTTGGTTCTGTTCGATAGGTGCCCGAAGCCCTGTTTATTTTTTTCCACTCTGTTTTCTCTTTCTTTTTCAGATTAGATACTATTTATTGATGTAGCTTCAAGTTCACTGGCTCTTTTCCTTATCATCTTAATTCTGTTGTTAAGCCTGTCCATTAAATTTTTCACTTTACATATTGCATTTTTCAGTTTAGAATTTCCAGTTCTTTGTTATAATTTCTTTTCCTTTGTTGAGAGTTTCTGTTTCATTTATTACAGGTACATTTTCATTGACCTCATAGAATTTAGTTATGATATCTGTTTTATAACTTTTTTTTTTTAAAAACTAATTCCAATATCTAGTCATCTTGGGGTGACCTTTATTGATTGTCCTTTATCTTGAGAATGATGAACATTTTTCTAGTTCTTCATAGGTTAAGTAACTTGGATGGTCTCCTAGATGTTATGAATGTTATTTGTAGAAAGTCTGGGTTTTGTTACAGATGGTTCTTAACTTAATGATGGTGGTTTGACTTAGGATTTTTGGACTTTACATTGGTTTGGAAGCAATACATATTCAGTAGAAACTGTACTCTGAGAACCCATGTGATCATTCTGTTTTTCACTTTCAGTATAGTATTCAATAAATTTTATGAGATATTCAATACTTTATTATGAAATAGGCTTTGTGTTAGATGAGTGTGCCCAACGGTAGGCTAATGTAAGTGTTCTGAGCATGTTTAATGTATGCTAGGCAAAGCTAAGCTATGATGTTTGGTAGGTTAGGTATATTAAATGCATTTTCAACTTGTGATGTTTTCAGTATACAAATGGGTTCATCGGATATAACCCCATCGTAAATCAAGGAGCATCGTATATTCCTTTGAATAAATTGATATTTTTTCCCTCAGGCAGTTAATTTGGTTGGATTCAAATTGCCTATAATGTATTTTGAGCAGCTGTTTAAATCTCATTTTATTTCTCTTTTTTTTCCTCAGGTAGGCTGCTAGCCTGCCTTGTACATGTATGTATGGTCCAAGGCCAGTGAGAAGTTTGGGCCAATTCTACACATAAAAATTTGGGGCTTTTCTCTTTGATCAGAGGGATATATTCTGTTTTATCCTAGGGAATAACAAAAGAACTGCTATCACTGACGAAGATACAGGATTTTAGGAGCTGTGTGAGGAGAACTGGGGACAAAAATCAAATACATTTTGTATTATATTACACTTACATGTGTTTTTTTTTTTTTTTTCCTTTTTGTCTTTTTTACTGACCGGTAACGGGATCACAACCCTTGGTGTTGCTCCCGCACTGCGCTCAGCCAGTGAGCAGGAACCGGTCTCCACATGGTATCCAAACCCTGGGCGGGAGCGCCACCGCGCTCTCAAGCGGCGCACTCTCCGGTGCGCCACCTTACATGTGTTTTTTTAATGCTGTAGTTACGTATGAACTGAATAACAATGTTTCATTCAGTGAAGGACTGCATATAATGTAATGTGGGATGGTGGTTTCGTATTATAATGAAGCTGAAAAATTCCTATGAGCTAGTGACATTGTAGTCCTTGTAAGATATTACTACATGGGAGCAACAGCCTATTGTGTAGTAGGCTATACCATATAGGTTTGTGTATGTACACTCTGTGATGATCACACAATGATGAAATTGCCAGTGACACATTTTTCAGAATGTATCCTCGTCGTTAAACGACACATGATGTTCATCTTTTATGTAATGTGAGGAAGATCAAACTTAAAATTCAAATTTATTTTTCTTAGCCTGTGATATATTTGCAATTATTATCTTATTGCTTTTTGTAATATAATGATGATCACAGTCTGAGTAAACCAGTATAGCTGATTGGCTCATTATATAGCCACAGCCTGCTTAAGGGTCAGTATTTTGGTAAACCTGATTTAGTGATATACAGTGAGTTTTATACCTTGACAAAAGGATCTAATATAAAAGAAAAAGTACTTGCAAATTGGTGCCTATATTATAAAAATGGAGAATACTTACATGTATACTGCATGCTTTAGAAAAGAAGAAACCATCTTGTATAACTCCTTCTTTCAACCATTCCAGTTAGCAGTTTTTTTTTTTTCCCCTTTGTAAATTGTGGTGAGATCTTTAATGTGTGCTTTTTTCGTCCTCTTATAGTCTATACCCTTTCACAGGATCTACCTGTGCCTTCCAATACTACCTCTCACTTACTAAAATGAGAATTGATCTGGTGAATTTTATAAGCATAGAATTCTACCCTTGTGGAATTATACAAATGTAGCTGCAGCCTGCCCTATGAAACTTTTAAGTTTGGATTGGTTAACTCATAGGAGATCCTTTTTTTCTGCACTTCCTGAGTCTTCTAATTCTAAGTAAACCATTGTTCTCTTTTCCTGTAATAGTTTTTTCCCTTAAGCCTTCAGTATACTTATTTTTATCTTCAGTGGGTAGGCACATTTATAGTATTTTAGTTAGAATTTAGTGATGTATTTCTATAAAAATTCACATTATAAAGGAAATGATATATTTTGGAGTAGAGGAAAGAAATCACTCATAATCTTACAATTCTTAAAGTATGTACGTGATATAAAAATGACACATAGGTACTTAATAAATGTTATATCTTAGACTATTTCCTTTGGCTCTGTAGTAATTGAGTCGGTATTTTTCTTGATTCATATTGCTAAATTGTTCTCCAAAAGAATCGAGTTATGGCGCCATCAACAGTATACAGAAGTAAATGTTCACTGTACCCTGAACATTAGGGATTATGTTTCTTTTCTTTTTTTTTTTTTTTTTTTGTCTTTTGTCTTTTTCCGTGTCCGGCAATGGATCGCAACCCTCAGTGTTGCCCCCGTACTGGACCGGGGACCGGCAACGGGATCACAACCCTCGGCGTTGCTCCCACGCCTCGCTCAGCCAGTGAGCGGGAACCGGTCTGTATGTGGGATCCGAACCCTCGGGCGGGAGCGCCGCCGCGCTTCCCAAGCGGCGCACTTATCCAGTGCGCCACCGGGCCGGCCCGGGATTATGTTTTAAAAAAAGTTTTATTAACTTAATGGGCAAAAATGCCCATTATCTTGTTTGTGGTTTTTATATTTATATTTCTTTGGATATAAGTGAGGCTAAATGTTTTCTCATACATATGCATTGCATTTACTTTTTTTTATTTCAAAATGTTTAAGGAAATCTACTCTTTTTTCAAATTGTCTATGCTAATGTTTTGGGTTTTTTAATAGAAATTTTTATTTATTTTTATTTTGATGACTGGCTGGTATGGGGAGTCAAACCCTTGACCTTGGTGTTATACCACTGTGTTCTATCCATCTGAGCCAACCATCCAGCCTTAAGAGAAATTTTTAATTCCATAGGCAGCTACTAATTTTTTTTTTTTTTTTTTTTTAAAAGGTGACCGGTAAGGGGATCTCAACCCTCGACTTGGTGTTGTCAGCACCACGCTCAGCCAGTGAGCGAACCGGCCATCCCTATATGGGATCTGAACCCGGGGCCTTGGTATTATCAGCACTGCACTCTCCCGAGTGAGCCACGGGCCGGCCCGCTACTAATTATTTTTTGCTTTTAGTTCCTATATTAAATTACTTTTTAAGCATTTTGAATTAGTGATCAGGAAAAGGTCTCATCTGAATTTTCTCTTTCCCAATCTCTAAACAATTTATTCTTATAGCTGATCATCCCAAGGATTACTCTACCTCTGGCTGTGGTCTCGATATTACATTTAATTATATCAGCAATTGTTTCTTTCCTGCAGGTAAATCATATAACTAATAGTATTTTCCTTTGTGAGGAAGGTTGCTGTATAGTTTAGAACCAAGTTATTGCCTGCATTTTATCAAGTGTGCTTGTGCTTTTGTTCCTTTATTTCTCAATCATGTATTTTTTGACTTACTGTGTCTGAAGACTGTGCTAGATGCTAGGACTATAGCCATGAAATGTAGCTTATAATCTACAGGGGAGACTTATTTGCATAAATAATTAATTGTAGTTGTGATATATGTGAAGAAGGAAAGCGTACGTAATTTATAATATGGTACCTAACCTAATCTAGAGACTCAGAGGCACCATCTCTGATGTAGTGACTCTTAGCTAGGACCTGTGGGATGAATAGAAGTTATCCAGCTGTGAAAGAGGGTCCAGGTGAAGGATAATATTTCATTTAGAATTCAGTATTTAGAAGGATAATAATATTCCATTTAGAGTGAAAACACATTTAAAGGATATGAAGCAGGAATGATCTTTGAAATATTTACAGAACTGAAAGAAGAAAAGGCAGTATTGCCAGAGAATGAGATGTTGAAAGCAGAGAAGATTGTGGAGGTAAGTAGGGGGTGGAATCCTGTAGGGAAGCCATTGAAAGGTTTTAAGGGGGCAGTGGTTTATTTGGATTTGCATTTTTGAAGTTCACTCTGTTGTTGTGGAAAGTTTACTGTGTAGATTGGTGTGGTCAGTTAGGAGTGGAGACTACTAAAGTGGGCCTCATAAAAGATGATGTTGGCTTCCTGTAGGGTGATAGTAATGGAGATGATGAGAGGAGGAGTTAGATCTCACCAGTATTTAGGATGAGGAAAGACAAAATGTGGTGATTATGTGTGAGGATAGGGAGTAGGGTGTGAAACTGTCAAAGATTATGTCTAGGTGTCTTGCATGAGCATTGTGTGGTTGAAAGTATCATTACAAAGGTAGAGAACATTGCAGGGAGAGCAGGTTTTGTCATAAATTTTGGACAGACTTTAAAGTTCCTGTGTATTTAGGAAGTTTTATATTTAGGTCTAAGGACAGATTTGAATAGGAGTTAAAATTTAGGAGTCACTGACATATTTTTGTAATTTAGTTGGTAGTGGAAATTTTGGACAGTGAATGAGATTGCCTAGTGTTTCACGTGAAATAAGGTGTTTTAGGTCATACCTTGAGGACCTACAGCGTTTAAAGGTTAGATAAGATGGTCAGAAATGTGCTGCCAAAGAGGTAAGAGGAAAATCAGGAGAGTGAAATACTGGAGGACAAGAAATATAGGCTCTCATGGCTTAGGTTTTGTGTATACTTATTTACTATTTCATTTTAATTTCCTATTCTTATTTTTCCTTTGTAATTTATTTACGTTACTCTATTGTATGCTGCAAAATCTCTTTTGGGAACAAGGTGGGGTATAAATAATAAATACTCAAGTGTGACCTTCAGGAGCATATTCTTTAGGGCCGGCCCGGTGGCACACTGCTACAGTGCGCCGCTTGGGAGCGCGGCGGCGCTCCCACTGAGGGTTCAGATCCCACATATAGACCGTCCGCTCACTGGCTGAGCGAGGTGCGGGCGCAGCACCGGGGGTTGCGATCCCATTGCCAGTCCCGGTCCAGTGCGGGCGCGACACTGAGGGTTGCGATCCGATGCTGGTCACGAAAAAAGACAAAAAGGAAAAAAAAAAAAAAAGGAACATATTCTTTATAGTAAGACAACGCCAATGAAGCTTACTGTTTATTTTTTTTATAATTATATCTGTCATCTTGACAGTAGTAAAAAGAAATGCTAGTACTGGCTCTACGTCTATTTTTGGTTTTAAATTCTAGGGGTGGGAGGGAGAGGGATCCACAAATAACTTTTGAGTACCCTGGTGTGTTAATAAGAATAACTACAATAGTTAGACCAGTTCTTTTCTTCCAGAAGGGAGGTCAGCACATGTGCGATCATGTCTTGCCACTTAAATCAAAATTCTAAATTCTTGAGTTTGGCTCTTTATTTTAGGAGAAACCAAATCTGCTTGACTACAGTAATCCTAGTTGATCTTAGAATGGTTATATAGGAGAAAAAGATAAATGTTAAAAACCTTGCCCCAGTCCTGTGTTGAGAGAACCTTTTTGTTTTTAATAATGTAAGATTAAAAAAAATTGTGGCAGGAATTTAAAAGTTAAAGTGTACTTTAAAAAGAGTTACCTGGTGCTGTGAGAAAGATCACTTGTCATTGACAAAAATTATTTTGTCAGGAAAGTTCTGAAATATTTTTGGTGGCAGCTAGTACAAATGCTGCTCCCACATGATCAACAGTTTTGAAGCTGCAGGGAAGATGTTATATTTTTGGTAATATGAAAAGTCTCTTCATTTCCCTTTTCTTTTTTTTTTTTTAATAGAGATGTGAACTGTGTCCCCATAAGGATGGAGCTTTAAAAAGAACGGATAATGGGGGTAAGTGCAGGAAGTTTTGAAAAAATTTTTATTGAAAACTGGAGTGGAAGAGCATTTAAAAATATCTGGTAGTTCATATTTTGTCAAGTTAAACAGTGTTTACTTAAATATTTTTAACAGTAGTAGATGTAATTTAGGAATCTTTTTTGTAATGACAGTTTTTCTGCTTTGCGGACAAACTTAAACATTGGCTGTTTTATGCAGAATGATCTTCATACTTCTAATTGAAATCTTGATTTTTTTATGGATTTAGTTTCTTATATTAGAAATTATTTTTGAAAAATAAGCCATGTTTCTTTTTTTTTGTTTTTAGGGCTAAAATTTGTTGTTATACATTCCTTTTTTCCTCTCTTGCATATCTCTAGACAGATGATGTTTCTAGTGAATGTTAATTTTAACACCCTGAGGATCTTTGTTGCTTGAATATGAAGATGTGCTGACTTCTGTCTCTAAACTTTGGTGTGCTTTCCTGAGGACCTTTGTGTATTACTTATTTTCATCCCCACTTTTAGTTATCTTCCTCAGAGAAATCCATATTTCTTTATAGTTCAGTACCATTCTTAAATTATATGTAGACGTGAATTTGTTAAACCATGGCATACCATGAAAATTAAGTAACTGATGAGGAAACTTTCCCCAAAGAAGTAGAGGTATAACTACTATTAGTATACTCTTTCCCATTTTGGGTAGCCAACTCTCATGTATTTTTTGGCATAGAATGTAGTAATGACATGAATATGTAAAAGGGAAAATTACAGTTCTTTTGGTTAGCTATACATATTTTAAAATACAATGTTTAGACTATGTGCTGTAGACTGGGTGTGGCCCCCACCCCCCCCAACCTCATTGAAGCTTAAAATCCCCACTGTAACTGTTGAGGGTGGGAAATCCTATTATGGCAATTGAGAGGTGGGGTCTTGAATAGGTAATGAGATTCTGAGGACTATGCCTAGTGAATGGATTAAAAATGATGGTCATGGGCATGGTTCTGAGGGCTTTAAAAGGAGAGTGCATGAGGAGCTTTTTCTCTTTCTCTCTGCTCCACCATTTTCTGCCATGCGAAACTCCTGCATTGCTGTAAAGCCACCACCAAAGAATGCCCTCACCGTAAGTGTTCCCTGGATTTTGGACTTCCCAGCATCTGAAACTGTAAGCAATAAATTTTGTTTTCTTAAAAATTACCCAGTTCCGTGTAATTTGTTATAAGCAACAGAAACAGACTAATACAGAAAATTGTTATCAGATAAGTGGATGTTGCTTATAGCGAATACTTGAAAATGTGGAAACGGCTTTGGAATTGGGTGTTGAGGAGAGGCTAGAGGAATTTGAAGGAACAGGCTAGAAAAAGCCTAAGTGCTGGTAAAAGTTTAGAAGACAAGAAAATCGGGGAAGATTTGGAACTTTTTTAGAGACTGGTTAAATGGTGGTGAGCAGAATGCTGACAGAAATATGGACGTAAAGACCATTTTAAGGAGGTCTCAGATAGAAATAAGAAGGAGTTTATTGGAAACTGGGGCAAAGATCAACCTTGCTATGAACTGGTAAGGAACTTGACTGTATTGTGTCCATGCTGTACGACTACATGGAAATTGGAGCTTGAGTTGTGAATCAGATTATTTGGCAGAAGAAATTTCTAAGCAGCAAAGCATTAAGGAAGCTGCATGGCTACTTCTACTAGCCTATGCTGTATTATGGTGGCAAAGGCATGACATAAAGCCAGAATTTAAAAGGGAAGCAGAGCATAAAGGTTTGGAAAGTTTGGAGCCATGTGGTAGAGAAGCAGAGAGCATTTTCAGACGAAAAATGCAGTGGTGCCAAGAAGATTAGTACAAAAGGAAGGGATTATCAAGAGAAGAAGAAAAAGGCCCTGAAGGTGTTGCTGAAGCCACTGGGCCCAACCCTTACATTTCAGGCCCAAAGGTCCAGGGAGACAGAATGGTCCTGGGGAACAGGCCCGAGGTGCCCTCCATGGGCTTGTTGCCCAGGGCTGCCTCAGGATGTTGCTCCCCAAACCAGCACCCTAGCTGCCTTGGCTGCTACAGCTGTGGCTGTGGCTGAATTGGCCCCAGGCTTGGCTGGATCCACCGCTTTGAAAGATACAAGCTGGAAGCTTTTTTTTTTTTTTTTTTTCCTTTTTTGTCTTTTTTCGTGTCCGGCAACGGATTGCAACCCTCAGTGTCGCGCCCGTACCGGACCGGGACCGGCAACGGGATCGCAACCCTCGGTGCTGCGCCCACCCCTCGCCCAGCCAGTGAGCAGGAACCGGTCTGTATGTAGGATCCGAACCCTCGGCGGGAGCGCCGCCGCGCTTCCCAAGCGGCGCACTGTAGCAGTGCACCACCGGGCCGGCCCAAAGCTGGAAGCTTTGACGGTGTGAATGTGGTGTTAGGTCTGCAGGCTCCCAGAATACCAGAGCTGTGAAGGCTTCATCCCAGTTTCAAAGGATGTATGGAAAAGTCTGGAGGTTTAGGAAGAGATCTGTCGCAGGGATGGATTGACCGCAAACAACCTTTGCTAGAGCAAAACCAAATGGAAACGTGGGGTTGGAGTTGCAGCAGAAAATCCCCAACAGTGCCATGCCTAGTGGAGTTGTGAGAGTGGGACCACAATGGAGACCCCAGACCTGTGGAGCTACCAGAGTGCAGTGCCAGCTTGGGAGAGCTGAAGTGTGGCCCAAGACCAGGAAAGAAAACCATAGGAGCAGAGCTGCCCAAGGACTTGGGGACCCAACCCCACACCAGCGTGCAGAGGACATCGAACAGGGAGTCAAGGTATATGATTTGCCAGCTTTAAGATTCAGTACCTGCCCTGCTGGGTTTTGGACTTGTCTAGGACCTGTTACTCCTTTCTTTTGACCCATTTCTCCCTTTTTGAATGAGAATGTTTGCCCTATGTTTGTCCCACCATTGTATCTTGGAAGTAGATAGCTTGTTTTTGATTTCACAGATGGGACTTTGAACTTTGGACTTTTGAGTTGAAACAAGTTAAGACTTTGGGGGTGAAATGAATGTATTTGTATGTGAAAAGGACATGAGTTTTGGGAGGTCACAGGCGGAATGCTGTAGACTGGATGCCCACTAACCTCATTGAAGCTTAAATCCTCACTATGTAACTGTTGAAGGGGGGAAATCCTATTATGGCAATTGTGAAGTGGGGCCTTGAAGAGGTAATTAGATTCTGAGGATCATGCCTAGTGAATTGATTAAAAATGATGGTCATGGGTGTGGTTCTGAGTGCTTTAAAAGGAGAGTGCATGAGGAACTAGCTCTTGCTCTCTCTGCTTCACTGTTTCCTGCAATGTGAGACTCTTGCATTGCTGTAAAACCACCACCAAAGACTGCCCTCACCGTAAGTGTTCCCTTGACTTTGGACTTCCCAGCATCTGAAACTGTAAGCAATACATTTTGTTTTCTTAAAAATTTGTTATAAGCAGCAGAAACAGATGAATACACTATGTTATATAGTCATATTGTCTAAAATTAAAGAGTATATAAAACCCGCCCTGTTTCTGCTGTTCTTCATCTGCCCAGTTTTTCAACAACTTTTCTGCCCCCTATGTGGCTGCTATTTTTTTTTTTTTTTTTTTTTAATCTTCTTTTTGTCTTTTTTCGTGTCCGGCAACAGATCGCAACCCTCAGTGTTGCGCCCGTACTGGACTGGGACCGGCAACGGGATCGCAACCCTCGGTGTTGCTCCCACACCTCACTCAGCCAGTGAGCGGGAACCGGTCTGTATGTGGGATCCGAACCCTCGGCGGGAGCGCCGCCACGCTCCCAAGCGGCACACTGTAGCAGTGCGCCACCGGGCCGGCCCTGTGACTGCTATTATAGTATTACTTTCTTATACATCCTTTTTTCTTTTGCATAAACAAATATGAATAGACAAATATATACTTTCTCCCTTCATATTTATACAAACAGGTGAGTATTAAATATATTCTTCTGCACTTTATTTCCCTGAACAATTTCTCTTTGTATATGTGGTATAGATCTTTCTTTTTTACCATATTGTGTAATCAGTCACTTGCTGATGGACTTTCTAATCTGCTTTTATGACTAATGCTTGTATATATGTTATTTTGCTTGTATGCAAGTATATCTACAGGATTATTCCCAAATGTGGCATTGTTGGTGAAAGAGATTTTGTAATTAATTTTGATTCCCAAATTATTCTCCCTAGTAGTTGCACCAGTATATGTTTCCAGCAGCAATGAATGAGAAAGCTGTTCTTCATACCCTCGGCAATTTAATAGGTGAAAGTTGGTATATCAGAGCATTAAGTTTGCATTTCTCTTATTATGAGTGAAGTTAAGCATCTTTTCATATTTTGAAGAGCAATTTGTTTTTTCTCTTCTGTGGTCTCTTCATATGCTTTTTTGATTTGGTTGTTGATCTTTTTCTTTTTGATTTCTTGGAGCTTTAACAGGAGCCCCTCATATACTACTCTTTTTTGATATGAGTTAGAATTTATTAATCTTGTCTCATGGCTTCTGTATTTTGAATCATTAGTTAAAGACGCTTTCCCTATTCCAAAGTTATAACAGAATTCTTTCATGTTTTTCTATAGTACTGAGGGTATTTTAAAAAGTTTGTGGGAAAATAGAATTGAAAGATAATCCAAATCTTCCCATGAACTTCTTGAAGTACTTTTGTATTTGGGGGTTGGAGGGAGGTTGGTGGTTGATTGAATTCAACAAATATTTGTTGAATGTCCTATTATGTGCTAGACATTGTTCCAGGTACTTGAGACACATAATAGAACAAAACAAAGATCCCTGCCCTTGTGGTGTGTACAGTCTAGCACGTCATCTGCATACTCTCTAACCCTGGGCAAGTCACCACACTTCTCTGTGCCTCTGTCCTCAGTGCCTTATGGGGTAATTAGCAGGCCCGGCTTAGATGTGGGTAAAGTACCTGGTATATTGTAGGTGTTGTACAGAACACCCACCTCCAACCTAACACCTAGACAGTAGATAGGGCTGTAAGTTGATTTTTAATAATAAAGTACAGTGGGGAGAGGGCAGAGGGATTTGAGCTAGGTTGTCTGGTGTTTTGTGGTGGTGGTGGGGAGATGCATCTGGGCCTGAGCTGGTTACACAAATTTGTTGCTGCTGCTTCTTAGGTATTGTTTTGTTGGCAAGGCCTTGGCCTTCTCTGTAGCTGTCAGTGTCATTTCCTTTGCCCTCCTGGCTTACTTGCCTATTTCAACATGTGTTTTGGAAGAGGGACTCACCTTGCAGCTTGGCCAAGGTATATACAAAACCCTTCATAGTCTTGGTCATGTTGCTTTTGAACTGATGGGACCAAATTACTGGACAGCTCTGGAGACACCAAATTCGCTAAAGGAGACCCTACATCCCCGTGGGTTTTCAGTCCATTCTCTGTTATCAGAGTTCACACAGTAAACACATTGTTTCTTCACATGGTTGATATGCCAGGTGAAGGTTGTTGTGGTCTGATTCTGTGTGTCCCCAGTAGAGTCCTCCAGGATGTACACTGAGTAAGCAACATTGGTAGGAAACAGTAACTTGGCCCAGCAGGACATCATGTTGGTCTTGGTCAGGAGTCACTGGGACAGGAGCTTCTGGTCAGGGGTCACCTCCCGGTACTATGTCTTCCTTCAAGATATGTTTGTTGTAGGCATTTGGATACTGCTGTCAGGATACAGGAACTCATGGTTCCTGGAACTCCAGTGAACACTTTGGCCCAGGAAATACTCTGATAGCATTGTGGTGAATGGATTGGAAAGGGTGCGAGAGCAGATTAATCATAAAAAAGATAAGTGGAGCTGGATTTTAAATGTATTTAACATCCTTGAAATCAACTATATGGCCTGGGGGATGTGGGCAGATGGAGAGAAAGAAATAATTTATTATAGAGGCAAGTCAGCCTGTCATTTTACTTACCTCTAGGCAAACCTGTATAGAAATCCCTTGGGAATGATTTTAAGTTTTTCTCAGCCGTCATTGACAAAGATGTGAAATGTATTATTGAGGGGGCCAGGCAAGAGGTAGTGATATTTTACTTACGTTCTTGAATAAGAAATTTAAAAATGAGTTGAGGGCTATTGATAGGCATTATGTCACAGAAAACTAAGTAGAACTTAGGAAACCTAACGGGGTTGTGTATTTAAAACCATATATAGTAGAGCATACTTTCCCTGTTGAAATTTAGTGGATTTTTCAAGGATACTTTTGATTGTGCTTATTTTTTGCTTTATGCTCTGACTTTGGAACATAATACTATCAAAGATAAGATTCTGCTTTATTGCAATAAGTCCAGGGCAGAGATGAGGAAGGATTGGTTAAAAAGATAGAAGAAATTGGAGGGATAAAAATTAGACAGTGGACATCAGAAATATCAATGTGGTAAAATTTTACAGGTGTATTTTTTAAAAAATTTTATTATTGAAAACTTTAAGCATACATAAAAATGGAATGAGCAGATACGTGCCATCACTTTAATGGTGATCAAGTCTTGGTCATTCTTGTTTCTTCTATACCCTTTCCTACCCAATTCTTCTTATTATTTTGAATGAAATCACAGATATCATAATCATTTCAGATATAAATATTTCTGTAAGTATCTCTAACATACATGGATATTTAAAAAATTCACAGTACATTATCACACCTAAAAAAAAATTGACAAGGATTTTAAAAAAATCATTAAATATCTAGTCATTGTTCAAATTTCCCTAATTGTCCCCTAAGCATTTTCTTTTATAGTTGATTGAATTAGGAGCCAAATAAGGCTCATAAGTTGGAGCCAGATAAGGTGCATATGTTGTACTTGCTTGATATATCTCTCAGTTCTCTTTTTAATCTATAGGATTGTTCTCCTTTCCTTTTTTTTCTCCCTTGTCGATTTACTTGTTGAGAGATGTGGGTTATTTGTCCTGTAGAGTTTCCCATAGTCTGGATTTTGTTGCATTTTAGATGGGCTTTTTACATGTTTCTTTGTTCCATGTATTTTCTGTATTTTGGTAGTTATGTATCTAGGAGCTTGATCAGGTTCAGTTTTTTGAGAGGTAATGGGCAAGAATACTTCATAGATAAGTGCTGTGACTTCCTTCAGGAGGCATATGATGTGTGTGTGTGTGTGTGTGTATATATATATATAAATATATATATATATATAAATATATTTTTTTATGTGTAAACACTTCTATTTTTTAATTTAATTTAATTTAATTTTATTTTTGGCCACAAAACAAGTCTTAACACAATTAAAAAGACTAAGATCATAGAAAATATGTTCTCTGACCAAAATAACAGAAGGAAATTTAGAAAAGCTACAAATGGGTGGAAATTAAACAAACAATACTATCCTAAATAAACAGTGAGTAATAAGAAAAATCACAGGGGAATTGGAGAGTACTTTAGATAAAAATCAAAGTGCAACATATCAAAATCTATAGGATATAGGGCTCATGCAGTACTTAGAGGAAAATTTAGTCTCAAATTAGTAATGGAAACTTCTTCCTTAAAAAAGTAGAAAAAAAGAAGAGCAAACTAAACCAAAAGCAAATATAAGAAGGAAATAACAAAGATTACAAAGGAAATATATGAAATAGGGAATTAAACAATAGAGAAAAATTGGTAAAACCAAAAATTGTTTCTTTAAAAAGATCAACAAAATTTGCAAACCTTTATCTAGGCTGACCAGGAAAAAAAGAGAGAAGACAAAAATTATTAAAATTAGAAATAAAGCAGGGGCGTGGTAGAGCAGTTGCTTCTTCTGTTACGCTAGAGTGTTCCTTGAGGAGAGAGATGTCTTCTTCTTTTTCTGGTTTCCACTGGTGACTCTCCTTGTGTCTCTGCAGTTGAGTGGTGGGCTGCCTGCATGGCAGCTGTGGCATTGAGCCACTTTTGCAGTCAGTAGCTATGGCTGTGGTTGTAGCGGTGGCTGTGGTGGGCCACCTGTGTGAAAGTGGTGTTTTGAATGTGCTCTGTTTCTTGGCTGCTTCCAGACAGAGGGGGCTGCCATTGGCTCCTGCCTGGGACCCTTGGCATGCTCAAGGCATATGATATTTGTTTATTTTTCTTTTTGTGATATTAGTTGTTGATATTCAGTATCTGGAGTCATTATTTTATTAAATACAGGTAGAATAAATGGTGATATTTTAGCATTACTTAATATATTATGTATATTACTTCTATAAAGAGAATCTTTTCCTTATCAACTATGTCATTACTCGAAGTGCAGTTTGTGAAGGAAGGACAGGATACACTATTACTTTATTTTTAATTGAAGTGATATTTACATGACATATAAAATTAACTTTTAAAGTATATAATTCAGTGGCATTTACAGCTTTCAAGTCTGAAAACATTTTCAATACCCCAAAAGAAAACCTCCTACCCACTTAGCAGTCACTTTCCATTCCATTCCCCACTTCCCCTCATGCCCTGGCAATCACCAATATACTTTTCACTTGTATGGATTTACCTGTTCTGAACATTCCATATAAATGTAATCATACAGCATGTGACTTTTTGAGTCTGGCTTCTTTCACTTAGCATACTGTTTTTGAGATTCATCCATGTTGTAGCCTGTATTAATATTTCATCCCTCTTATGGCTGAATAATATTCTTTTGTATGTTTTGTTAATCCTTTCATTTGTTGAAGGACATTTGGGTTGTTTCCACCTTTTGACTATTGTGAAAATAGTGCTCCTATGAATAATTCAGGTTTTTATTTGAACATCTGTTTTAAATTCTTTTGGGTATATACTTTGTAGTAATATTGCTGGGCAACAAAGTGATTGTATGTTTAACTTTTTGAGGAACCACCAAATTGTTTTCCACAGGGGTTGAACCATTTTACAGTAATGTAAGGGTTCCAACTTCTTATCTTCAGCAACACTTTTTATTTTCTGAAATTTTTTGATTATAGCCTAATGGGTAATATTTGTTGTACTCTTGCAGTTTTCTTGATAATATCCTTTGATTCACATTAGTTTTTAATCAGTTGTATTTCTGTACACCACTGATGAGGAATCCAAAAAGGAAATTAAGAAAATTCCATTTATAATGGCATCAAAAAAGAATAAAATACTTAGGACTAAGCCTAATCAAGGAAGGAAAGACTTGTAAAACTGAAAACTATAAAATATTTCTGAAAGAAATTAAAGAAGACATAAATAAATGGAAAAAAATCCTGTGTTCATGGATTAGAATACTAAATATTGTTAGGATGTTCATACTACCCAAAGAAGTCTACAGATTGAGTGCAATCCTAGTGTCCTTCTTTTGAGAAATAGGAAAATTCATCCTGAAATTTATAGAAAATCTCAAGGGACCCCAGGTAGTCAAAACAATTTTGGTAAAGATGAACAAAGTTGGAGGACTCACACTTCCTGATTTTAAAACGTATGACAAACCATGGTAATCAGAACAGTATGATACTGGCCTAAAGACAGACAAGTAGACCAATGGAATAGAATATAGAGCCCATAAATAAACCCTCACGTAAACAATCAAATGATCTTAACAAGAGTGCCAAGACCATTCAATGGGGAAAAGACAGTCTCTTCCAGAAATGATGTTGGAAATACTGGATATCCACAGGCAAAAGAATGAAGTTAGACCCTTATTTTATAGCTATATAAACGTGAACTAAAAATGAATTAAAGATCTAAACATAAGACCAAAAACTAAAACTCCTAGAAGAAAACATAGGGGAAAGGCTTTATGACATTGGACTTGGCAATGATTTCTTGGATATGACACCAAAAGTGCAGGCATCAAAAGTTAAAATAAACAACTGGGATTACATCAGACTTAAAATTTCTGTGCACCAGAGGACAAATCAACAGAGTGAAAAGGAAACTTACAAAATGAGAAAAAATATTTGCAAATCATATATCTGATAAGGAGTTAATGTTGAAAATATATAAATAAGTTGAGCGTCTGAACTCTGAAATCTGAAATGCTCCAAAATCTAAAACTCTTTGAACATGACACCCAAAGGCAATGCTCATTGGAGCATTTTGGATTTTGGACTTTTGGATTTGGAATGCTCAACTGGTAAGTATAATGCAAATATTCCAAAATCTGGAAAAATTTGAAATCCAAAGCCCTTCTGTTCCCACGCATTTTGGGTGGGGAATACTCAAGCAGTTTAAAGAATTCCTGCAAGTGAACAACAAAAATCAAATAACCCATTTTAAAAATGGGCAAAGGACTTGCATACTTACATTTCTTTCGGTTTTATTCTTAGGAGTATAATTCCTGAGTCATATGTAACTGTTAGCCTTTTGGGTAATTGCCAGTCTGTTTTCCAAAGTGGCTGCACCATTATACATTCCCATTAGTAGTGTACAGTTGTGCACATCACAACACACTCAGTGAAGGACCACGTATATGCCAGTGAAGCAGTAGTGTATGCCGTATAGCCTAGGTGTATAGTAGGCTGTACCATCTAGATTTGTATGAGTACACTGTATGATGTTCACACAATGGTAAAATCACCTAACAGTATATGAGGGGTCTTCAAAAGTTCTTGGAAAGATTTGTAGTATCTTTTAATTCTGTTTTTCCACAAACTTTTTGAAGTACTGTTGCATTTCTCAGAATGCGTCCCTGTCATTCAGCAACTCATGACTGTTAAACCTATTTTCTATATCCCTGTCAATGCTTTTTATTGTTTGTCTTTTCGCTTTTAGCCATCCTGGTCATTCTGTGATGACTAATGATGTTGAACATCTTTTCATGTGGCTAACCACTTATCTATCTTCATTCTGAAAATTTGTGCCTTTTAATTGGGGTAGTTAGATTATTTATATTTATTGTCATTAATGATAAGGTCAGATTTAAATTTAACATCTTATTATTTGTTTTTATTTGTCCCATTTGCTTTTCTCTCTCTCTCTCTCCCCCCCTCTCTCCCCCCTCCCCCCTCCCCCCCCCCCCCCCCCTCTCCCCCCCCCCCCCCTCTCCCCC
>NW_007727995.1:173066-195490 GCF_000696425.1 Galeopterus variegatus | reverse complement strand
CTCTCTCTCTCCCCTCTCTCCCTCCCCTCTCTCCTCTCTCTCCCTCTCCCCTCTCTCTCCTCCTTCTCTCTCCCCCCTCTCTCGCCCTTCTCTCTCCCCTCTTTCTCCTCTCTCTTGTCTCTCTCTCCCCTCTCTCTCTCCCCATCTCGCCTCTCTCTCTCTGCCCCCTCTCCCTCTCCTCTCTCTCTCTCTCTCTCTCTCTCTTTTTGGTGGCAGGCCAGTGCAGAGATCCAAACCCATGACCTTGGTGTTATAAGGCTGTGCTTTAACCAACTGAGCTAACTGGCCAGCCCTCCTTTTTCTCTTTTTTTTGTGATTTTTATGGTTCCATTTTATCTTTTTTGTTGTTTATCAGCTGTATGTTTTGTTGTGTTATGGTAGTCATTGTTTTAGGGTTTAAAGCTTACATCTTTTTTTTCTTATAGTTAACCATTAAGTGATGTTGTACTATTTCACACATAGTATAGGATCCTTACAATAATATACTTTTGTTTCTCTTTATTGGCCTTTATGCAATTGTTATGCATTTATCTATGTTTTAAACTCCACAATGAATTTTCATTATTTTTGTTTGAACAGCAGTTGTTTACTGTTTAATGTAGATCTTTTTTGTTTTCTCTTAACACTTTATTTTTTTTTTGCAGCTGGCCAGTACAGGGATCGAACCCTGGACCTTGGTGATATCAGCATCATGCTCTAACCAACTGAGCTAACTGACCAGTCCTCTTCTTTAATTTAACATATGGCATGAAGTTACAATAACTGTTTTAATGTCTTTTTTTTTTGGCTAATTCTACCATTTATACCACATCTAGTTGATTTTTAAAATTAAAAAATTTTTTTAATTGTATATATTTGTGGGTTAGAGTGTGTTGTCTCAATACATACATTTATTGTATAATAATTTACTTAGGGTAGATAGCATATCCATCCCCTAAACATTTATCTTTTCTTTGCAGTGATTACTTTCAAAGTAGCTGTTTAGAAATGGACAGTACAGTATTATTAGCTCTAGTCAGCATACAGCACCAGAACTTATTTTTTCTATGTACCTGTAACTTTGTACCCATTAATTCACCTCTTCCCCTCCCTCCTGCTCTCCTTGCCTTTCAGCTTCTGGTAGCCACTATTCTATTCTCTACTTCTATGAGAACCATTTTTTTTAAGATTCCACATATGAGTGAGATCATGTGATATTTGTCTTTCTATGCCTGACTTACTTCACTTAACGTGATGGTCCCATTTCCACTCACATTGCTGCAAATGGCGGGATTTCATTCTTTCTTTCTTTTTTTTTTTTTTAATAGCTCCATGGTATGCCATTATGTATCTATACTACATTTTTTTAATCCGTTCATCCGTTGATGGACATGTATGTTGATTCTCTCTCTTGGCTATTGTGATTAGTGCTGCAATGAACATGAAAGTATCTCTTCAATATATTGATTTCATTTCCTTTGGGTATGTACCCAGTAGTGGGATTGCTATGTCAAAGTATTTCTGTTTTTAATTTTTTGAGGAACCTTCATAATGTTTTTCATAATGGCTATGTTAATTTATATTCTCACCAGCAATTTATGAGAGTTCCCCTTTCTCTGCATCCTTGCCAGCATTTGTCATTTTGTCTTTCTGATAATAGCCATTCTAACTGGAGTGAGATGGTATTTCATTGTGGTTTTGATTGCATTTCCCTGATGATTAGTGATGTTGAGCATTTTCATTTATACCTGTTGGTCATTTATATGTCTTCTTTTAGAACTGTTCATGTCCTTTGCCCATTTTTCAATCAGTTTATATTTTTGCTTTTGACTGTTTGAGTTCCACAAACTTTTTGAAGTACTGTTGCATTTCTCAGAATGCGTCTCTATCATTTAGCAACTCATGACTGTTAAACCTATTTTCTATATCCCTGTCAATGCTTTTTATTGTTTGTTTTTTCGCTTTTAGCCATCCTGGTCATTCCGTGATGACTAATGATGTTGAACATCTTTATTCCGGATATTAGCTCCTTGTCAGATGCATAGTTTGCATGTAGTTTCTCTCATTCTGTAGGTTGTCCTTTTACTTTGTTGATTGCTTCTATTGCTGTGCAGAAGCATTTTTGTTTGATGGAATCCTTTGTCTACTTTTGCCTGTGCCTTTGAAGTCTTGTTCAAAAAAGCATTACCCAGTCCGATTTCATGTAGCATTTCTCCTATGTTTTCTCCTAGTAGTTTCGTAGTTTCTTAGTTTAGGGTCTTAAATTTACGTATTTAAGTTGGTTTTTATTTACAGTGAGAGATAGGGGTCTAGGTTCAACCTTCTGTATGTGGATATCTAATTTTCCCAGCACCGTTTATTGCAGAGGTTGTCCTTGCCCCAGTGTATATTCTTGGCACCTTTGTCAAAAATCATTGGCCATAGATGCATAGGTTTATTTCTGGACTGTCTATTCCTGTTTCATTGGTTAATTTGTCTGTTTCTATGGCCATCTCAGGCTGTTTTGGTTACTATAGCTTTATAGTATACTTTGAAGTCAGGTGGTATGATGCTCCCAGCTTTCTTTTTGTTCAAGATTGCTTTGGCTATGCGAATGGGATCTTTTGTGGTTCCATACAAATTTTTAGATTGTTTTTTGTTTCTGTGAAGAACATCATTGGTATTTTGGTGGGGACTGTGTTGCATTTTTAGATTGCTTTGGATGATATATGGATATTTTGATGCTATTAATTATTCCAGCCCATGAACATGGGATATCTTGCCATTTATTTGTGTCTTCCTTAGTTTCTTTCATCAATGTTTTATAAAAGTTTTCATTATAGAGATTTTTTACCATGTTTGGATAAATTTACTCCTAGGTAATTCATTTTATTGGTAGCTATTGTGAATGGGATTACTTTCTTGATTTCTTTTTCAGATATTTCTTTATTGGTGTATAGGAAAGCTATTATGTTTTGTATGTTGATTTTGTACCCTGAAACTTTACTGATTTCATTTATTCTAGCAATTTTTAAGTGGAGTTTTTAGGGTTTTCTGTATATATGATGTCATTTACAAATAGGGATAGTTTGGCTTCCTCCTTTCCAGTTTGAATGCCCTTTATTGGTTTCTCTTACCTTATTGTTCTTGCTAGAACTTCTAGTACTGTGTTGAATAAGAGTGAGGAAAATGGGAGTCATTGCCTAGTGTCAGATTTTAGAGGAAAAACCTTCAACTTTTGTCCATTCATTATGATATTAGCTGTGGGTTTATCACAAATGGCCTTTATTGTGTTGAGGTACATTTCTTCTGTACCTAATTTTTTGACTATTTTTATCGTGAGTCATGTTGAATATTATCAAATGCTTTTTCTGGTTCAATTGAAGTCATTTTTTTTTTCATTCCATTCATGTGATGCACCACATTTATTAATTTGCATATGATCAACCATCCTTGCATCCTTGGGATGAATCCCACTTGATTGTGGTGAATGATCTTTTAAATGTGTTGCTGGATGTGATTCATTAGTTTTTTGTTGAGGAATTTTGAATCTATGCTCATCAAGGATATTGTTTTGTACTTTACTTTTTTTGTTGTATCTTATTTCCAGTTTTGACATGAGGGTAATGGGGGCCTCATACAGTGAGTTAGTATTTCTTCCTCTTTAATTTTTCAAAAGTATAAGAAGAATTGGTATTCTTTAAATGTTTGGACTTATTACTGCTTCATTCTCATTACTCATTATTGGTCTATTTAAGGTTTCTAATTCTTTATGATTCAACCATGGTAAGTTGTACGTGTCTAGGAATTTATTCATTTCTTCTAGATTTTCCATTTTGTTAGCATATAGTTGTTCATAATAGTCTCTTACCCTTTGTATTTTTGTGGTGTCAGTTGTAAAGTCTTCTTTTTCATTTCTGATTTTGTCTTCTCTTTTTTTCTTTGTTAGTCTAGCTAAAGGTTTATCAATATTATATTTTCAAAAACCAGCTTTTTTGTTACATTAATCTTTTGTATTTTTTTTTTTGTGGCTGGTAAGGGGATCATAACCCCTGGCTCGGTGTTGTCTGCACCGTGCTCAACCAGTGAGCGCATTGGCCATCCCTATATAGGATCTGAACCTGCAGCCTTGGTGCTCCTAGCGCTGCACTCGCCTGAGTGAGCCACAGGGCCGGCCCTTATATTGTTTTTTAAATCTCTAATTCATTTATTTTTGCTCTGATCTTTGTTATTTGTCTCCTTCTAATTTTAGATTTAGTTTGTTGTTGTTTTCATGGTTCCTTAAGGTATAATGTTAGGTTGTTTATTTGAAGTCTTTCTACTTTTTTGATGTAGGCATTTATTGCTAGAAACTTCTCTGTTAGAGCTGCTTTTGCTGTATCCTATATGTTCTGGTATGTTGTGTTTTAATTTTGTCTCCAGGAATTTTTAAATTTCCTTTTAAATTTCTTCTTTGACCCATCTGTTATTTAAGAGCATGTTGTTTAATTTCTGTGTCTTTGTACAATTTCAAGTGTTCCTTCTGTTATTGGTTTATAGTTTCATTCTGGTTGGAAAAGATAGTTGATATGATTTTAATTTTTTTGAATTTGTTGAGACTTGTTTTGTGACCTAACATATAGTCTCTTCTAGAGAATGTTCCACATGCTGCTGAGAAGAGTGTGTATTCTGTAGCTCTTTGATGAAATGCTCTATAAATGTGTTAGGCCCAGTTGGTCTAGAGTGGAGATTAACAGTGATGTTTCTTGGTTGACTTTCTGTCTGGATAATCTGGTCATTGCTGAAAGTGGAGTGTTGAAGTCCCCATTTATTATTGTATGGTATTTGTCTCTCTTATTGGATCTAATATTTGCTTTATATGTCTGGGTGCTCTGGGGTTGTTGGGTGCATGTATATTTGGAGTTTTAATATCCTCTTGTGGAACTGATCCCTTTGTCATTATAAGAAACAATGACCTTTATTCTTCTTTACCTTCTTTTCTTAAAGTCTATTTTATTTCAGATATATGTATAGCTACTTCTGCTCTTTTTTGATTTCCAGTTGCATGGAATAACTTTTTCCATCAGTTCTGGGTTTATCTGATTGATTTTTCCCATTATAGGTTATATTTTCCTGCCTCTTTGAGTACAAGCTAATCTTTGAATTGTGACATTGTGAATTGTACCTTTTTGGATATATTTATATATACCTTTTGTGTATATATATACACATACACACACAGACAAATTTTTTTTATTGAGATAAAATCCACAGAACATTTACCATTTTAAAGTGAACAAATTCATTGGCATTTGGAACATTACAAGGTTGTACAACCACCATTTCTATCTCATTTCAAAACATTTCGTCACCCTAAAGGCAACCTCATATCCCTTAAGCATTTGTTTCCCATTACTTTCATTTTTTCTTTGATCCACTGGTTGTTTAAGAATGTGTTTAATTTCCACAGGTTTGTCAATTTTCCTGTTACTGATTCCTAGCTTCATTCCACTGGGGTTTGAGAAGATACCTTGTATGATTTAATTCTTTTTAAATGTATTGCGTACTTGTTCATGCCCTAACATATAGTGTCTCTTGAAGAATGTTCCATGTGCACTTGAGAAGAATGTGTATTTTACTGTTGTTGGGTGGATTGTTCTATTAGGTTTATTTGATTTGTAGTGTAGTTTTAGTCCTCTATTTCCTTATTTATCTTATGTCTAGATGTTTTATCTGTATTTTAAAGTGGAGTGTTAGTCTTCAGCAGAACTGTCTTATTTCTTCCATCAGTTCTGTCAGTTTTTGCTTCACATATTTGGGAAGTTTGTTGTTTGGAGTTTATGTTTATAATGTTTACGTCTCTTTTATGAAATAACTTTTTTGTTAGTGTATAATGTCCTTTGTCTCTTGTTACAGTTTTTGACTTAAGGAAAGTCTGTTTCATGAGATATTAGCATAGCTAACACAGCTTTCATTTAGTTACTATTTGTATGTAATATCTTTTTCTGTCTTCTTTTCACCCTATTTGTGCCTGTGTATCTTAAGTGAGTCTCTTGTAGGCAGCATATAGTTGGTACAGTTTTTAAAATCCATTCACTCAGGGCCAACCCCGTGGCTCTCTCGGGAGAATGCGGTGGCGCTGGGAGTGCAGCGGCGCTGGGAGAGCCGAGGCCGCGTGTTCAGATCCTATATAGGGATGGCCGGTGCGCTCACTGGCTGAGCGCAGTGTGGGCAACACCAAGCCAAGGGTTATGATCCCCTTACTGGTCACCAAAAAAAAAAAAATTCCATTCACTCAAACTCTATCTTTTGATTAGAGACTTTAATTCATTTCCATTTAAAGTAATTCCTGATAAGGAAGAACTTATGCCATTTTATTGTTTTTTCATATACATCTTATGCCCTTTTGTTCTTTAATTTCTTTATTACTGTCTTTTTCTTTTTTTGTTTTGTGCCTCTGGAATTCTTTCTGTTTTTCTTTAATGTATAGCTTTCATTTTTTCTTTTTTTTTTTGGTGGTTTTCATGGGGATTACAGTTACTGTCATCCTAAATTTGTTAATAACCTTATTTGAATTAATACCAACCCATCTTCAATAACATACAAAAACCCTGCTTTTATACAGTTACATTTCTCCACGTTGTTTTTTTCAAAATTTGTGTCTTCATACATTGTCTCTGTACATCTTTATATATTGTGTGCCCATTGACACACATCTATAGTAATTGTTTTCATTCATCTTCTAAGTCCTGTAGGAAATAAGAAAGGGATGTACAAATTAAAAATATTATAGTACTGGCTTTTATTTTTACCTACATGCTTAACTTTACTGAAGTTCTTTATTTCTTTGTATGGCTTTAAGTTACTGTCTAGTGTCCTTTCATTTTAGTCTGATGGGCTCACTTTACTATTATTTGTATTGCAGGTCTTCTAGTGACAAACTCCCTCAGCTTGTGTTTCTGTGGAAATGTCTTGTTTTGTCCATATTTGAAGCATAGAATGGCTGGATATAGAGTTCTTGGATGATAGGGTTTTTTGTTGTTGTTCAAACTTTAAAAATATCTCTCAACCTAATGGCCGGCATTGATTTTGATGAGAAATATGTTACTCTTACTGAATATTCCTTGTACTTGACAAGTAGCTGCTCAGAATTTTCAAGATTTTTGTTTTTTACATTAATTATATCTCAGTGTGGATCCCTTCATGTTTATTTTTGGGGGTATGTTGATCCTCTTGAATGCATATACATTTATTTTATTAAATTTTGGAGGTTTGGGGTCATTATTTTTCTTCAAATATTTTCTCTGCCCATTTGTCTTGCCCCTTTTCTTCTGGAAATTCTGTTATGCATATGTTTTTAGACATGATTGTGTCCTATTGGTTTCTTAGGCACAGTTCTTTTTCTTCCTTCCTTTTTTTAAAGCTCCTCAGATTGGATAATTTCAGTTGGCTTGTGTTTTTTCTTCTGGCTACTCAAATCTGTTGAAACTCTCTAGTGTTTTTTGTTTGTTTGTTTGTTTTAGTTATAAATTTTAGCTCCAGAATTTTTGTTTGGTTCCTTTTATAATTTGTCTCTGTATTGATAATATGTAAGACAGTTGATTTAAAGTCTTTGCCTAGTAAATCTGATGTCTGTGCTTCGGCAGGGGCAGTTTCTGGTAATTTCTCCTGTGAATGTGCCATATTTCCTTTTTCTTTGCATGCTCTGTAACTTTTTTTTTTTAAACTGGACATATTGAATTATGATGTGGTAATATCTGAAATCAGATATTTCTCTTTCCTCAGGGCACAGTTTCTTTGCTGCATGATAAAGCTGTTCTTTTTTTTTTTTTTAGCAATTTCCTTACAATTTTTTGTAAAGTGTGTATTCTTTGTCATGTGTATTCTCTGAAGTTGCTGTATCTTTGTTTTGTCTTTAGTCAGTGTTTAACAAAGACTTCCTTGAATACCAGGTGCTAGATAGAGAGAAAGAGAATAAAAAAGGAAAAAAAGAAAAAAGAAATACTCTCCAGTGTTTGCAGACAAGCTGTGTCATAGCATTCAGTGTTAACTAGTCTATTTAATACTCTTTATTTACTGCCTTAGCCTTCACTGCCTGCTTGCGCTGTGCTTAGAGAACAGCCAGAACTGAAAGTTTAGAGTTTGCTCAGGTTTTTTTCTGAGGAATGGTCTTGCCCTGGGCATGCCTGTGGCACTCTACACCCTCCAGCACACTTTGGTGCTTTTCAATGTACCAGTTTCCCAGAGAAGCTTTCTCCCTGGTTTTTCCTTCCAGGATTTGGCACTCTATGTATCTGTGGGTTGTTTGTCTACCTCATAATGATTTTGAGGGTCATCTTTCTGCCCTGAGTGAATTCTGAGTTTGTTCAAAAAATGAACAGTAGCCTGCAGACACTTTGGAACAGATAAACGTAATTCTTTGCAAATAAAGAAAGTCTCCTCTGCTCTTTCTAAAATCAGAGACCAGGGTTCCACACTGAAAACTCTAGCTGCTGTCTTCAAGACCACCTCCAAACCTAGGGTAGGTGTGGATCAAGGGAAAGTAAAAATTCTCAAAGCTATCCTGCCATTTTTAAGTTCCCTTTTTCTTGATTCAATATTTGCTTGGTTGCAACAAACCAGTTCTGATAAATTGTGTTCTACAGTTCCTGTTTGATTTTTTTGATGTTTTTGTTTGTGGTTGGGCCTGTACTTGGAGCTTCCTACTCCCCCATTTTTGCTGTCATAATCTGGATATTTTTGCATTTCTCTAAATCTTCTTGAGCTTTATTCTGAGATAGAATTCTTTGGAAACAGTTCCATGCTTTCAAGTTCTGCTCTTAATGATTTGTTAGTGGGTCCAGAATTGTTTGGTCTAGGGGTAATTACTCTCCATTACTGAGGCAAGATCTTTCCAAGAATTCTACCCAGTGCTCTGTGTATTGTGAGTTTTTTCAGTTTGGCTTGTGGGAACCCTTATTATTCCTCTGTTCTCTCTTTTCTTTCTTCTTTGTGATTATGTGAATATTTTTTAGTACTGCATTTTAATCAATTTAATATTGCAAGTAATTAGTGTTGCATTTAAATTTAATAATTTGCATTAAATTGCCTTTTTGGCTATATCTCTTTCTGTATTGGTTGTTCAAGGGATTACAGTTTTCATACTAATAATTTCAGTCTACTGTGTGTACCACTTCACACAAAATGTAGAAACCATGTAGATATCTTTTAGCTGTTTCTTCCCCAGTCTTTATAATAGTTTTAATGTGTTAAATCTACATACATCACACACCCTACCAGACAATATTTTAATTTTTAATGTAAGCATTGTATGCATTTTAAATGATAGGTGGCATTCTTGTTGTTTTATATGGTCAATATCCATTAAAAGTAACTTCATGTTTATCACTCTTCATTTATTTCTTCAACTCAGAGCTTCCTTCTGGGATTATTGTTCCTATTACCTACCCAAGGAGAATTGTTTGGGGTTCCCTTTAGAGGAAATCTGTTTAGAAATATTTTCTTGCTTTATTTATATAATTGTTACTTTGATGATAAGTTGCCTCTTGATTCTTTTTAAGATTTTTATCTTTTTTCCTTTGGTTTTCTGTAGTTTTACTAATGTGCTGAGGTGTAGATTTACATGGTTTATAGTGGTTTTTCAATGGCTTGCTGTCTTCTGTTCTAGAAAGTTTTTAGATATCATTTTAAATATAGCTTTTGTGTTTTCTCAGATTTCCCTGACACTAACATGTATTAGGCCTGCTTATTGTGTTTTCATGTCTCTTGCCTTTTTTTGTATTTTTCATATTTTTGTATCTTATGCTAACATTCTGGGTATTCTTTTCTGACCTGTTTTGTTGCCCACTAATTCTCTTTTTGTTCATGTCTAAACCATTGTTAATTCCACCCATTGATTTCTTAATTTCTATGTTTTTACTTCTGGAATTTTTATTTATTATTATAGTTTTCAGGTTTTTTGCAGCAGTTTCTAATTTTTTCTTGTATATGTTTGATCACAATAAGAATTACTTACATTAAAATCTATGTCTGATAACTCCAAAATACAGATCTCTTTTGATTCTTTTTTCTGCTGGTTTTCATTCATGTTGTCTTATCTCTAATGTGTTTGGCACTTTTTATTGTGCTGGAAATTATAGTGAACAAATTTTAGAAATTAATTATAGCCAAGGTGATATTATTTTCCTCCAGAGAGGATATATTTTGCTTCTGCTTGGTGCTTAGGGGTACTTGAAATGTAGGATTACCTTACTCAAATTTCAGAGTTTGAGATCATCCAAATCTGGGTGCAGCCTATGTACTTTTAGTTTATTCTTACTCTTGGCTTGTAGCCTTTCAGTATTGCAACTGAAAAGGGGGTGAGGGACTTACTAGTTCCCCTTCTCCTTTGGTTGTCTATGTATGTACAAGGGTCCTTCAGAAAGTTCATGGAAAATGGAATTAAAAGGTAATACAACTTTCATGAACTTTTTGAAGACCCCTTGTATATCCCTGTACTTCCAGACTCCTCAGTTTGTGAGAGGCACCTTTCATCCTCATACCTGCTTTCTCTGAAATAGGCAAATGTTCCCTGGGCAAAAGTGTGGCCAAAAGCTGTATCCATCTCCTTAGACTTTCATCCTTTTCCAGTTTTAGCCCAATAATTCTTTTTTTTTTTTGTCTTTTTCCGTGTCCGGCAACGGATCGCAACCCTCAGTGTTGCCCCCGTACCGGGCCGGGGACCGGCAACGGGATTGCAACCCTCGGTGTTGCTCCCGCGCCTCGCTCAGCTCAGTGTTGCCCCCGTACCGGACTGGGGACCGGCAACGGGATTGCAACCCTCGGTGTTGCTCCCGCGCCTCGCTCAGCCAGTGAGCGGGAACCGGTCTGTATGTGGGATCCGAACCCTCGGGCGGGAGCACCGCCGTGCTTCCCAAGCGGTGCACTTATCCAGTGCGCCACCGGGCCGGCCCCTAGCCCAATAATTCTTGATTATTGCATTAACTCTTTAATGCCTTCAGTCACATTTCAAAAATTAAAATAAACATTAATATTTAATTTCAATTGTTTAAATATTTCACATTAAAAATCAAAGTAGCAAAATAATGTTAATACTAATATTCAAAATACTGATGTTAATATAAAATTAAAAATTTAATTTTGATATTTATTATTAAGATTAAAGTATTAAAACTTTTAAGTAGTAAATTCCTTAAAACTGTTTTCATAGTGGTTTTCTAGTGTTGATATGAATTATTTAATCTGTCCTTAGAAGATGTGTCAGTGTCAACATCTGAATTTATAAATGTTTCCCTTTGTTTATATTATTGTGCATAACTGCAGAAATGATTAAGAATGCTTTGTCAGTCATGGTTTGACTATTCTCATGAAGTGGAAGTAAGTCAGTAATGAGAAATTTGTTAATGTCTTTGTTGTACATTTGCTTAAATAGGCATTTAAGGGCTCTCTTTACAAAGTTAGTGATTTTATTTTATTTTTGATAAAACTGAAAAATGACTTTTTGAACTTTATTTTTAGGTTGGGCTCATGTCGTCTGTGCCCTATATATTCCAGAGGTACAATTTGCCAATGTTTCTACGATGGAACCAATTGTTTTACAGTCTGTTCCACATGATCGTTATAATAAGGTACAGTACATATTATTTTACTACTGTTTGAATGTAAGTTTTTTTATTTTAAAGCTTAGAGGTAGGAAGGATTTTTTTTTTTTTTTTGTATTTTTACAATTAAAATTAGAGGCCTCCATTAAAAAATTTAAATTTTAGACCTCCATCAATTTCCAGAATATTTGGGAAAAGTAGAATTACCATGCTTACCTACAGCTATTAAAATATGTTACTAAGGTCACAGGAGTTCAAAACAAATAAAACTATGTTACCTTTTATTCTAATTTAGATATCTAGTATTTTGAAATTTACAGAACCTTACAATCCTTATAGATTTGTCCTTTAAGAGTTACTGATACTTGCTCTTTCAAGTATCAAGGTTCTTTTAAATTTGAATTAATCTTTATTTACCGTAACATTTATTATGATATCATAATTTTTTCTTAAAAAATAATCCTGTATCAGAATGTTACCTCCTGCAAAAGTTATATAATTCTTATTGTTGGCCATTTAAAAAAATAAAAACCTTAGTTAATAGTTAATTTTTTTAATATATATTTTTCCTAATTTAGTACACATATACTATTGTTGGTGGGCCTGTTAGCTCAGTTGGTTAGAGTGTGGTGTTATAACACCAAGGTCATGGGTTTGGATCTCTGTACTGGGCAGGTGTCAAAAAAACACAAAGAAACAAACAAAAAATATATTATCATTTATTCTCTTCTGCATTTTAGAAGGTTTTTCCATTATCTAGTATGCTTCAAAAGTCAATTTAAATGAAGTGTTACCATTTAATTGAAGGTACATTTTTTTATCCATGGAAGAAATCGAAGCCAATTTTGAGTTTCAAATATTTTTGTATTGAAAACTCTTTTTATTATGTAATTAATATTTATTAAAAAAATTGGAAAGTACAGAGAAATAAATAAAAAGTACAAGACAAAAATCATCCTAAATCTTCCCATTCAGATCATTCTAGATTTATTCTGTTCATTTTTGCTTATGATATGTACTTGTAAAAATTTTGGACCCTATCGCTCATATTGTTTTGTTTGCATTTGAAACTATTAACCCTGGAGACGTCTTTTTGTGTCAGGAAATTACATTTCTGCTGTTATTTTTAGTGGATACTTTGAAATACAGAACATTATTAGATTCAATAAACTATAATTTAATTAAGTAACCCTTTATTGTTGAAGGGCTTAGTTTGGTGTCTGGCATATAGTATACACCAATAGAATCTTTGTGTAAAAGGGTATGAACATTTTGGAAGTTTCAATAAATGTATTGTATGAAATTGGCCTCTAAAATTCAGTTGCCAAGTTATAGTACATTAGCAATATGCAAAATTGCTCATAACCTTGTATCTTGTTAAGTGTACTGTGTATTACCATGAAGAAAATTTTTGCTATGTTTTTTAGTGAAAAATAGAGTGTTTGAATGATTTTCTTTTGAGTAGTGGTGAGGTAAATATTTAAAAGTTTTTTTTTAAAAAGGTTATTCATATTTGTTAACTGACCTTGCATGTCTCTTTGTTCATTTTAATGGTGTAATTTTTTTCTTACGAAATATTTTATGTCAGATATATTCTTTTGTCATATATATTTGCTGTGTAGTTTTTTGCCCATAATATAACATTTGCTTTCTAATTTTTGTTATGTTTTCATGGTTTTGTTGTAGGTATTCTAGCAGGTTAATTTTTTCTAGTATGGAAGTTTAAAAGTTTTTCTTTCATTTACACACTTATTCTTTATTGTTTCTGCCTTTGATGCCATGTAGAGAAAATCTTTCTCTACACTAATGTGTAAATACCTTTTTTAGTACTTTCAGAGTTCATTTTATTTTTTATTTTTATTTATTTTTTGGCAGCTGGTCTGTACAGGGATCAAACCCTGGACCTTTGTGTTATCAGAACCACATGCTAGCCCCAAAGTTCACTTAAAAAAATACTAACTTTTCCTTTTAATTTTGAAATAGTTTAAAATTTACATACAGGTTTCAGGAATAGTATAAAGAGCTTTTCTTCCCCTAAACCATTTGAGTGTAATTTACCAGTGTAATACCGTGTCACTCCTCAATACTTTACTATGTATTTCCTATAAAGAAGGACATTCTCCTGTGTAACTACAATATAGTTATCAAAATCAGGAAATTAACAGTTGTTACTGTCTGGTCCATTGACTTCATTCATGTTTCCCCAATTTCCCCACAAATGGTGTTCATATCAAAAAGATCACAAATTGCATTTGGTCTCTTTGGTCTCCTTTAATCTCAAATATTTTGTTTCCCTGATGTTTATAGCTTTGATACTTATGACTATTACAGGCCAGTTATTTTGTAGTATGTCCTCCTATTTGGATTTGTCTGATGTTTTATCATGATCAAATGCAGATTATATATTTTTGACAGGAATATCACAGGAATGATTCTGTATTCTCATTGTGTCCTATCAGGTTATACGTGAGTTCAGGTTTTTGGGTTATTGGTGATGTTAGTTCATTGCTTGGTTGAGGTGGTGTCTGTCAGGTCTCTACACTGTGAGGCATCGAAGGCAGAAGCAATAAAGAACAGCACTTTGTGAGGAAGTACCTGGTATTTAAATAGCTTGTTCTTTGAGCCTTTTGCTCACTAAAATTAGCATCCATTGATGTTTCTTGTTTTCATTTATTACTGTGATTGATGGCAAGTGGTAGTTTTCTAATTTCATCATTTCTTTTACATTCATCTGTTGGCATTCCAATATAAGGAAAAGCTTTCTTCACTTCCTGATTATTTACATTAGTATGGATTTATGCATTACTATTTTATTTTTGTGGGTCATACTCCATTATTGTCATTTATTTTGATGTTCATATTGTCTCAGATTTAGCTGGGACCTTTTCAAGCTGGCTTCTGTGTCTTTTCACATGTTTCTGTCATTCTGGGAGCATTTCCTTACTTCTGACACAACAGTATGAAGATACTTCAAGAAGTTTATGGAAAGATTTGTATTATCTTTTAATTCTATATTTCCATGAGTTTTTCGAAATACCCTTATATATTCCAGGCTCATGTTGTGTCATTCTTGCTCTAGCCCTATAATCACCCTGTCTCCAAGAAGCCTTGATTCCTTTTATGTGAGAATGATATTTAGAACCAAAGTGGGAACTAGGTGTGCTCATAGTTATTGGGATGTTGCTCACCTCAGGCCCTTTCAGGTAGCACAGCTAGAAAATCTATGCATGTATATACGTACTGAGATATACATCTGTACACATTATATAATAATTTGGTAAGTATAATTGAGAGATAAGGTTTTACAAAAACTCATGCTTAAAAGCGAGATTACGTTGCTGGGCAACATAATATCAAAACAGGGCAAGTCAAATTTGGCAAATCCGGTTTTTCCACAGAAACAAAATAATAAAAGCGGATTTGTAAGACTAAAGACTTTGTTGTAGTCAGAAACCAAATTTACTAAAACTAGCTCAACTACTAATGGGGTTGGCTGAAAGGCTACAATATGCAGTCTTTAGGACTTGGAACTAGAATATGAGAGACTATAACACTTTTCTATTTTTGATGAGAGTCCTATAGTCTTTTCTGTTCTGTCTATAGTCAGTTTCTCTTTCCACTAATCTCTAATTCTCTACTTGCCATTTTAGCTGAGTTCCCTAAAGGTAAATGACTCAGTGTCCCAGTTCTAAATTTGTAACAGCAACTCTGGTCTAAGCACCTGAACTTAGAAACCATTCACCTTGGTCTAAGTACCTGAAAACCATTCACCTGGAAAAACATAGGTACCTAGGCACGATTATATCATTAGAAATTGAACATAGAGGACAGTTTCAAGGAAAAGGGTATGGGCTGTCCAGGTGCTCTAAAATGTACCTCCATTAGCTTCACGTTCCGTGAATGTTATATTTAAACAACTGTTAAAAAAGCCTGTAAACTGTTTCTGATATCTGTATGCCAAATTGCATATGTTGATTCTTTAATTTTAATGATGAAATAGTTTAGTGTTCTGCACAAACTTATTGAGAATTTCTGTCTTATTTGTCATATTGCTAATGTTTGTGTCATAATTTGTTTTCTTTACATTTTTTTATTTAAAAATTTTTTTCTATAATAAGTACATTCTAAGATGTTGTTGGAGAGGTGGAAGGGGGGACAAGGCTGGCCCATGGCTGGCTCAGTCACTGGCCTGGTTGTGGTTGGTGGTGTGGGGGAGCTGAGGCCCATGGCCCTTTGCCTGCCACCTCAGGACCCTGGGGGCTTCTGGCTCTGGCTCCTCAGTCATTGCTGGCCTGGTTGCTATAGGCAGTGGGTGGGGCTGTATTATAATTTGCTTAACCATTCCCATAGTATTGAACATTGAGGTTTCATCCAGCTATTTTCTTCTCATAAATCAAAGCATGAACAGAAAGATAAATACCTTATGTTCTCAATCATATGTGGAAACTTAAAAAAAGAAGTTGAGCTTATTGAAGTAGAGAGTAGAATTGTGGTTATTAGAGGCTGGGAAGGGCAAGGGGAGGGGATGATAGGGAGATGTTGGTTAACAGATACAAAACCACAGCCAGACAGGAAAAGTAAGGTCCAGTGGTAATGCTAAGCATCTGTAATTAACAATAATTTATAATATGTTCTCAAATGGCTAGAAGAGAGGAGCTCAAATGCTCTCATTATAAAATAAATAAATTTTTATAGTGGTGAATATGCTAATTAATTACCCTGATTTGATTATCATACATTGTATACATGTATTGAAATGTAACTCTGTACCCTATAAATATGTACAATCAATATACGTAAATTTAAAAAATTAATAAAAGCATGACAATCTTTCTTCTTCACCTAGCCTTTTTTTCTGTGTTTGGGATTATTTTCTTTGGTTGGAAATCTAGAAATAGAATTATTGTGTCATTCTGTACCTATTTCTAACGTTCTGATAATATTGCCTTACTTTCCCCCAAATTTATATAGCTGCCTAATAATGTATGAAAATGTAATTTTACCACATCATTACCTATACTGAATTATCATCTATAACATGTATTAATTTGATAATTGAAAAATGATACTCAGTTATTTTAATTTTCATTTATTTTAATAATTGCCAGTTCATCGGATTAGTATTTCTCTTGTGAATTGTCTTATTTTTTTTGGTTATCTTTTATACTGTTAGGGTTTATAAAGCTATGTGCTTTTAAAGTAATGATAGTACAGTATTTTTCCATTTTACCTTTTAGTTTTGGTTACTTAAAGAGAATACATAATGCTCAGACACATATTTATATGCTTTATAGGTTTTTGTGTGTGTGTCAGAGGGTGTGTCATATATACAGGGTGATTAAAACAGAATTTAGTTCTTCTTATTAATTAGGTTATATAGGAATATATAGTTTGCACCAAATTATGGTGTTATTATGCAGAGATCATTCTCTGTTTGAAACAACAAATCTCTATACAAAAGCGCAGAGCAGCCATGTAGGACTAAATAAGCTGTACATCACATTCACATTATCATTCAGCAGAGTTCCCGGAAATTGACAGCTAGCTACAACCCTTACTCTGGCTCATTCCCCACAGGTGGCTAAAATCTTCTACATGCTGTAAGTGAGACATACAAGATACATATATGATACAACTACCTCTGCAGTTTTCAAAGTTACATGGAAGACAAAAATTACTGTATTTTCAAAGGCTATCTTTTAAGGGAAAAGGTGCAATTGCCGTAATGGTTACATCTCAAAACCAAAATGCTGATATGTAACATGTAAAGGATTGTCAGAAGTCTTTTGTGCCATAATGCATACATGGGTCTTAGATCTGTTCTTTTTTGTTGAAAAAAATGGTAAGGATCACTTACCTGGCTTTGTTGACAGAGTGGTTTTTCTCACAGTTGTCGAAAGACATTGACAATATATTACAGCAGACTCAGTCTCTGTCTTATATCCATCGTGCAGCATTGAGGTTCCTTCATAGTCATCTTCCACTCTGTTGGAATAGGCATTCTCTTCTGTCAAAAAAATTCTTTTCCTAGTCAAATTTGTATTGAGTGCAAGACAAAATTTATTAATTTGCTAAAAATAGAAATGGCAAGGTGACAATAGAATTGCAGGTTCAGAGAGGTTTTGGAAATGGAAGGGTCATGTAGTTGGGAGGCAGATTGCTTACATAAGTAGTAAGTATTTTAAAAGTAAGAAAATGGAAGTTTTATTTCATAGAGTCATATAAATATCTATATTTGTAATTACAAGGAGTAATAGAATGATGTGGGGTGCCAGAGAGAAAACAAGGCATCTAAAAAGCAAATGATAAGGATACATTTGGGTCTGAAATTGGGACAATGAGGAGTCATCCCCCAACAGTAAGGTCCAGTAGGGCCAGATAATACAAAACCATCAAATAGCGTCAAATAGAGATTAGAAGTAGAGCACCTAGCAACAAGTTCTAATTTTAAGCAGGCTTCTACTGTTGGTCATGTTTCTCTAGCTACAGAGTTGCAGGATAAACAGGTCCGCCCCACCCCCCATTATAGGTCAAATGTATTATTTTTGTAAAAGATGAAAGTATTGACCTGCTCTGGAACCATGACCACCCAAATTCCCAGAAAACACACCATGTTATCTCTTTTTATTAGGAATATGTCAATTACCTTTTAATCTGACACCTCTTCCCCACAAAAGATGAGAAAACGAAGGAATGCATCTTTGCTGCAAAAAGTCTGGGTAGGCTACTGGGTTAAGTGTGCTATGTGACACTGAGGGCATAACGATCTTTATAAGAGAATATAAATAACTGTGATGATTTCTTTACAAGTTGGTTTGACTATTTTGAAACTGTTGAATACTTTGTGTGTAACCTAATATCTGTTGGTTTTTCTTCACAATCCTTTGATTGGGATTTTTACCTTTGTTTAAACTCTCAGTTGATCTCTTTCATATGGCTAATATAAAGAACAGTTTTTGAGTTTATGTCTAATTTTATTGTTCAAATACTTTCTAATTTGTTTGCTTCTGCTTTATAAAGTTTTTATGTTTATCCTACATACTGTAACATTGTTTCTTTGGGTTATTAGGTAGTTATTTTGGAAATTCTCAGATATATATAAAAATATTTAATAATGTAAATATATTACCCCCTCCCCAATTTGTTACCCAATTCCAAAACTTTACCAATTTATAGCAAATTTTTCATGTACCCCCTTGTAGTAGTTTCCTAGGGCTGCTGTAACAAAGTACCACAAACTGGGTAGCTTAAAGCAACAGAAATTTGTTCTCTCACAGTTCTGGAGGCTACAGGTCTGAAATCAGGATATCAGCAGGGTTGGTTCCTTCTGAAAACTCTGAGGGAGAACATATTCCATGCCTTTCTCTTAGCTTCTGGTGATGGCTGGCAATCCTAGACATTTCCTGGTTTGTAGATTTATCATCCCAGTCTCTTCTTCCATGTTCACATTACATTGTTACTTTGTATGTTTGTCTTCATATGGCCATCATCTTCTTAGCAGACCGGTTGTATTGGAGTAGGCCCCTACTCCACTATGTTCTCATCTTTACTAATTACATCTGCAATGACTTTTTTTCCAAATAAGATTACTAGCTGAGGTACTGGGGGTTAGAACGTCACATACATTTCTTGGGGGACAAATTCAGCTCTCATTAGCCTGCTCACATCAGTCTACCCTCTGTGCTCCCCGCCCAAATTTATGTTCCTTTTATGCAAATTACTTCACTCCATCCCCAAATGCCTGAAAGCCTTAATCCATTTTGCCGTGAACTCTAAGTCCCAAATCATACTAAATATAATAAACTCAGTAAGTCTTAAATCTCATCATCTGGATCATCTGAACTGGCTGTGGATGAGACTTTGGTCCATACTGAGGCAAAATTTCTCTCCATTTATGAACTTGTGAAACATAGATCACAATATACAGTGGTGGAACAGGCATGGGATAGACATTCCCATTCCAAGAGAGAAATTAGAAGGGAAAAAGGGGGGGCTGAGCCTGTGGGGCACTCGGGAGAGTGCAGCGCTGGGAGCGCAGTGACGCTCCCGCCGCGGGTTCAGATCCTATATAGGAATGGCCGGTGCGCTCACTGGCTGAGCGTGGTGTGGGCGACACCACACCAAGGGTTGCGATCCCCTTACTGGTCACGAAAAAAAGAAAAAAAAATAAATAAATAAAAAATAAAAATAAATAAATAAAGAAGGGAAAAAGGGATCACTGGTTTAAACCAGATTTATAGCTCTGCAGAACAAATTCTGTTAGATTCCAAGACCGAAAATAGTTCTCTGTGGCTTTATGATCTGATCTCTGGGCCCACTGGGGTGGCCCTACCTGTTGGTCCTGGGGCAGCAACCTTCCCTCTTAAACCAAAGAGGACCCATGGGCCCAGACTTCTGTATCCATGGCTCATCCTAGACTGAAGTATATAGTAGTTACTTCTAGAAATGGGCATGCCTGTCTGGCAGTTTATCATGTATATGGAGAAGACATAACAATCATAAATATGTACGCACCCAATGTTGGAGAAGTCAGATTTATAAAAAAAAAAACCTATTAGACCTAAAGAGGGTAATAGACACTAATACCATAATAGCAGGGGACCTAAACACCCCACTGTCAATACTGGACAGACCATCCAGGCAAAGAATCAGCAGAGGAACACAAGATCTAGACAATACTCTGGACCAATTGGACATGGAAGATATCTACAGAACCTTCCATCCAACAACCTCAGAATATTCATTCTTCTCATCAGCACATGGATCACTCTCCAGGATAGATCACATATTAGGACACAAATCAAGTCTCAACAAATTCAAAAAAATTGGAATTATCCCATGTATTTTCTCAGACCATAATGGATTAAAACTAGAATCAAAAACAAACGAAATTCTGGAAACTATACAATCACTTGGAAATGCAACAGCATTCTACTTAATGACTTATGGGTCCAAGAAGAAATCAAGCAGGAATTAAAAAAATTTATTGAAACTACTGAAAATGATGATACATCATACCAAAACCTGTGGGATACGGCAAAAGCAGTATTAAGGGGGAAATTTATTGCATGAAATGCTCACCTCAGAAGAATGGAAAGATGGCAAGTGAACAACCTAAAACTGCACCTTAAAGATCTAGAAAAACAAGAACAATCCAAACCTAAAGTTAAGAACTACAAAACCAAGAAGAATCCAAACCTAAAATTAGCAGACGAAGAGAAATCATTAAGATCAGAGCAGAACTTAACGAAATTGAAATCCAAAAAACGATACAAAAGATCAATGAATGAAAAAGTTGGTTTTTTGAAAAGATAAATAAAATTGACAAACCATTAGCATGGCTAACAAAAAAAAGAAGAGAGAAGATTCCAATAACGCAAATTAGAAATGAAAAAGGTGATATTACAACTGATCCATCTGAAATACAAGGAATCATTTGAGACTACTATAAACAACTATATGCCAACAAGTTTGAAAATCTGGAGGAAGTGGATAAATTTCTGGACACACACAAGCTCCCAAAACTGAACCATGAAGATGTAGAAAATCTGAACAGACCAATAACAATAAAGGAGATCTAAGCTGTTATCAGAAAGCTCCCAACAAAGAAAAGCCCAGGACCAGACGGATTCACAGCAGAATTTTACCAAACATTCAAAGAGGAATTGACACTGATTCTTTACAAGCTATTCCAAAAGACTGAAACAGACGCAAAGCTCCCAAACTCATTCTATGAAGCAAACATCATCCTGATACCAAAACCAGGTAAAGATGTAACCAAAAAAGAAAACTACAGGCCGATATCCTTGATGAATATAGATGCAAAAATCCTCAATAAAATACTAGCCAACAGAATACAACAACACATACGTAAAATTATTCACCACTATCAAGGGGGATTCATTCCAGGGATGCAAAGTTGGTTCAACATACGCAAGTCAATAAATGTGATACACCATATAAATAAAATCAAACACAAGGACCATATGATCATCTCTCTAGATGCTGAAAAACCATTTGATAAATTTCAACACTCATTCATGACAAAGGCCCTCTATAAGTTAGGTATAGATGGAAAGTATCTCAACATAATTAAAGCCATATATGATAAACCCACTGCCAACATCATCCTGAACGGGGAAAAGCTGAAAGCTTTTCCTTTAAGAACAGGAAGCAGACAAGGATGCCCACTCACCACTCCTATTCAACATAGTGTTGGAAGTACTAGTCAGAGCAATCAGAGAAGAGAAGGAAATAAAGGGCATCCAGATTGGAAAAGATGAAGTCAAACTGTCCCTGTTTGCAGATGACATGATCCTATATATCGAACAGCCTAAAGCCTCTACAAAAAAACTCTTGGAAGTGATAAATGAGTTCAACACAGTAGCAGGATACAAAGTCAATGCACAAAAATCAGTAGCATTTCTATTCACCAATAGTTAACATGCAGAAAGAGAAATCAAGAAAGCCTGCCCATTTAAAATAGCCACCAAAAAAATAAAATACTTAGGAATTGAGTTAAGCAAGGATGTGAAAAATCTCTGTAATGAGAACTACAAAACACTCCTGAGAGAAATTAGAGAGGATACAAGAAGATGGAAAGATATCCCATGCTCTTGGATTGGAAGAATCAACATAGTGAAAATGTCCGTACTACCCAAGGTGATATACAAATTGAATGCAATCCCCATCAAAATCCCAATGACATTTTTCTCAGAAATAGAAAGAACTATCCAGACATTTATATGGAATAATAGAAGACCACACATAGCCAACACAACGCTGAGCAAAAAAAAAATAAAGCTGGAGACATAACACTACCTGAATTTAAGCTATACTCCAAAGCTATAATAACCAAAACAGTATGGTACTGGCATAAAAACAGAC
>NW_007727995.1:167496-172335 GCF_000696425.1 Galeopterus variegatus | reverse complement strand
AATCAAAACCACACTGAGATACCATCTCACCCCAGTTAGGATGGCTAAACTCCAAAAGACTGAACGATAAATGCTGGCGACGTTGTGGAGAAAAAGGAACTCTCATACATTTTTGGTGGGACTGCGAAATGGTGCCACCTGTATGGAAAATGGTAAGGAGGTACCTCAAACAATTGCAGATAGATCTGCCATATGACCCAGCTATCCCACTGCTGGGAATATACCCAGAGCAATGGAAATCATCAAGTCGAAGGTATACCTGTTCCCCAATGTTCATCGCAGCACTCTATACAATAGCCAAGAGTTGGAATCAGCCCAAATGTCCATCATCGGATGAGTGGTTACGGAAATTGTGGTATATCTACTCAATGAAATAGTACTCAGCTATAAAATCGAATGAAATACTGCCATTTGCAACAACATGGATGGACCTTGAGAGAATTATATTAAGTGAAACGAGTCAGGCACAGAAAGAGAAGTACCACATGTTCTCACTTTTTGGGGGGAGCTAAAAATTAATAAATTCATACACACACACACACACACAAACGGGGGGTGGTGGGGGAGAATATATAACGACTACAATTACTTGAAGTTGATACGACAAGGAAACAGAAAGGACTTTGTTGGGTGGGAGGAGGGGTAGGGAGGCGGGATGTGGGTTTCGGTAATGGGCCACAATAATCAACCTCAGTGTATATCGACAAAATTAAATTAAGAAAAAAAAAAATGGGCATGCCTGTCTGGCAGTTTATCATGTATATGGAAATAGCAAGAAAACTTGAATTAGAAGTGGAAACTGAAGATGTGATTTAATTGCTGCAATCTTAGGACAAAACTGTAATGGATGAATCGTTGCTTCTTAAGGATGAGCAAAGAAAGTGATTTCTTGTGATGGAATCTACTGGTGAAGGTGCTGTGAACATTGTTGAAATGACAACAATGGATTTAGAATGTTACAGAAACTTAGTTGATAAAGCAGGATTTGAGAGGATTGATGCAAATTTTGAAAGTTCCACTGTGGGTGAAATCCTATCAAACGGCATCATATGCTACAGAAAAATCTTTCATGAAAAGAAGAGTTGAGGGCCGAGCTCATGGCGCACTTGGGAGAGTGCGGCGCTGGGAGCACAGCAGCGCACCCGCCGCGGGTTTGGGTCCTATATAGGGATGACCGGTGTGCTTATAGTGCTCACTGGCTGAGCGCGGTGCGGCTGTTCTCAAAAAGGACCAAAAAAAAAAAAAAAAAAAAATTGAGCACTGTTGCAAACTTCCCTGTTGTCTGATTTTGAGAAATTGTCACAGCCACCCTCGCTTTCAGCAACAACTACTATGATTTGTCAGCAGCCATCAATGTGGAGGCAAGACCTTCCATCAGCAAAAGGTTTATAACTCGCTGAAGATTCATATGATTGTGTGCATTTTTTGGCGGGGGCATAATGCTGTTGCACACATAACAGACTGCAGTATACTGTAAACATAATTTTATAAGCACCAGGAAACCAAAAAGTTCGTGTGAGTAGCTTTATTGTGATATTGGCTTTATTATGGTAGTCTGGAATTGAACCTGCAGTATCTCTGAGGTACGCCTGCGCTATCTGAGTTCTTCTAGTGCTAGGGAAGAGGAAGGAAGCTCTCTACCTCAAAAGACTGTCCGGAGATACAAAGCGAAGTCTGTCATAAGGAGGAGGGGAAGGAACCGTGAAACCCTGAGGCCCAGATACACAGAGCCTACCAAGGACGGAGGCTGGACTAAAACAACGGAAATCTCCAAGCCCAGACCATCAAATAACAAACAACAGCCCAACAGTAAGGGAGGGGGAAAGAGTGTGGTAAAGAGAAAAGCATAGAGAGAAACCTTTCTCTGTGACTTGGGTGAACAGATGCAGCTGAAGCTGAGGATGGAACACCAACACTTGGGAGAAAAAAATCCAATACTCCATTCCCCAACGTAAGCACAAGGTATTGTTAGAGGAGATTGAATCCTGTCATTCACTGAAGGCAACTAAAACAACCAGAAAACTCAAAATGAGCTCAACTCTTGACTAGACTGACTCAACCCCTCCCCTACCCCATACATACCTCCACTGAAGTCCTGAACCCCTCAAAGTCATCCATGAAGGTTGGAATCAACTCTCGTTAATGTTGATATTTTGACCTCCTCCCATGAGTCATGAGGGTTCTTAATGGCGTCTAGAATGGTGAATCCTTTTCAGAAGGTTTTTAATTTACTTTGCTCACATCCATCAGAGGAATCACCATCTATGGCAGCTGTAAGGCTTATGAAATATATTACTTATATAGTAAGACTCAAAAGTCGAAGTTGCTCCTTGATCCGTGGGCTGCAGAATGGATATTTTGTCAGCAGGCATGAACACAACATTAATCTTGTACATCTCCATCAGACCTCTTGGGTGACTAGATGCGTTGTCAATGAGCAGTAATATTTTGAAAGGAATCTTTTTTTCTGAGCAACAGGTCTCAGCAGTGGGCTTAAAATATCCAGTAAACCATGCTGTAAAATGATATGCTGTCATCAAGGCTTTGTTGTTCCATTTATGGAGCACAGAGTAGTTTTAGCATAATTCTTAAGGGCTCTAGGATTTTCAGAATGGTAAGTGAGCACTGGCTTCCACTTAAAGTCACCAGCTGCATTACCTCCTAACAAAGAGAGCCAGCCTGTCCTTTGAAGCTTTGAAGGCAACCATTGACTTCTCTCTAGCTTCATAGTCCTAGATGGCACTTTCTTCTAATAGAAAGCTGTTTTGCCAACACTGGAAATCTGTATTTTAGTGTAGCCACCTTCCATCAACGATCTCAGCTAGATCTTCTGGATCACTTGCTGCAGCTTCTACATCAGCACTTGCTGCCTCACCTTGCACTTTGATGTTATGGAGACGGTTTCTTTCCTTAAACCTCATGAACCAACCTGTGCTAGCTTCAGACTTTTCTTCCGCAGCTTTCTTACCTCTCTCAGCCTTCACAGAATTGAGGAGAGTTAGGGCCTTGCTCTGGGTTAGGCTTTGGCCTAAGGGATTGTCTTTGGTTTGATCTTCTATCCAGACCACTAAAACTTTCTCCATATAACAGCCATTTAAGGCTGTTTTGCTTTCTTATCGTTCATGTGTTCACAACACCAACACTTGGGAGAAAAAAATCCAATACTCCATTCCCCAACGTAAGCACAAGGTATTGTTAGAGGAGATTGAATCCTGTCATTCACTGAAGGCAACTAAAACAACCAGAAAACTCAAAATGAGCTCAGAGGGTGTGCCTCTATTGTTACAGATCCTAGGGTCAGGAATTTTTCTGCACTTTTCCTAGGGATGAGAGATTTTTTTCTGTGTCTTTCTCATAACCATGGTGGGATTTTATGGATGGACTGTGGGCAACAGTTTGCTGCCAGTTCTCTATAGGCTTAAGGCTTTTGAGAGAAGTTTATGAACAAGTGGTGGGATTTGATCTCTTTCCCTCCCTGGTGTCTGATTCCTTTATTATGCGTGCATGATGTTCTTTCTGTTTTTCTCCCTGCCTCCCGTCTTTCCCATGAGCTCCTTGTGAAACTCTGTGGAAAAGAGCCTATCAGTAAATATGAACTCCTCTTCTGTCTGGGTTCTGATGGTTCCATATTATTATGGTAGCCCTTAATCAGCCTTTAGCAATTTTTTAACATTTTAACTTATTTCTTTTTATTAGCTATATGTGTCCCTGTCTTCCTTTTCTGCTTTGTTATTGGTAGATAGTCTTCAGTGGGGCATTGCTCCTAGGATATTCATTTTTTTCAATATTAATTTAATTTTAACAGTTGTATATATTTGTGAAGTACAATGTATTGTTTCAATACATACATATTCTGCACAGTGATTCACTTAGGGTAGATAACATAGTACCTGTTAGTCCACCATTTCTCCTCTCCCCCACTTCCTTCTCCTCCTTGCCTCTAGTAACCATTATTCTACTCTCTAATTCTATGAGAAATACTGTTTTTTCTCTTAAGATTCCACATAGGAGTGAGATCATGCGGTACTTTTCTTTTTGGATATTTTATTTTTTTATTTTTTAAATTTTATTTTGTCGATGTACATTGTGGTTGATTATTGTTGCCCCTTACCAAAACCTCCCTCCCTCCTCACTTTGCTCCCTCCCACCCAACAATGTCCTTTCTGTGTGCTTGTCGTATCAACTTCAAGTAATTGTAGTCGTTATATATTCTCCCCCGCACTCCCCCGTTTTTGTGTGTGTGTGTGTGTGTGTGTGTGAATTTATTAATTTTTAGCTCCCCCCAATAAGTGAGAACATGTGGTACTTCTCTTTCTGTGCCTGACTTGTTTCACTTAATATAATTCTCTCAAGGTCCATCCATGTTGTTGCAAATGGCAGTATTTCATTCGTTTTTATAGCTGAGTAGTATTCCATTGTGTAGATGTACCACATTTTCCGTATCCACTCATCCGATGGTGGATATTTGGGCTGATTCCAACTCTTGGCTATTGTATAGAGTGCTGCAATGAACATTGGGGAACAGGTATACCTTCGACTTGATGATTTCCATTGCTCTGGGTATATTCCCAGCAGTGGGATAGCTGGATCATATGGTAGATCTATCTACTATTGTTTGGGGAACCTCCATACCATTTCCATTTGCCGCCATAGAGGCGGCACCATTTCGCAGTCCCACCAACAATGTATGAGAGTTCCTTTTTCTCCACAATGTCGCCAGCATTTATCGTTCAGAGTCTTTTGGAGTTTAGCCATCCTAACTGGGGTGAGATGGTATCTCATTGTAGTTTTGATTTGCATTTCCCGGATGCTGAGTGATGTTGAGCATTTTTTCATATG
>NW_007727995.1:151520-167030 GCF_000696425.1 Galeopterus variegatus | reverse complement strand
TATGGTGAAAGGTATGGGTCTAGTTTCATTCTCCTGCATATGGATATCCAGTTCTCCCAGCACCATTTGCTGAAGAGGCAGTCCCTTCCCCAGTGAATAGGCTTGCTGCCTTTGTCAAATATCAGATGGCAGTAAGTGTGTGGGTTGATTTCTGGATTCCGTATTCTATTCCATTGATCAGTGTGTCTGTTTTTATGCCAGTACCATACTGTTTTGGTTATTATAGCTTTGGAGTATAGCTTCACGTCAGGTAGTGTTATGTCTCCAGCTTTATTTTTTTTTTGCTGAGCGTTGCTTTGCCTATGTGTGGTCTTTTGTTATTCCATATAAATGTCTGGATAGTTCTTTCCACTTCTGAGAAAAATGTCTTTGGAATTTTGATTGGGATTTCATTGAATTTGTATATTACTTTGGGTAGTATGGACATTTTCACTATATTGAATCTTCCAATGCAAGAGCATGGGATATCTTTCCATCTTCTTGTATCTTCTCTAATTTCTCTCAGCAGTGGTTTGTAGTTCTCATTATAGAGATTCTTCACATTCTTGGTTAACTCAACTCCTAAGTGTTTTTTGTGTTTTTTTTTTTTTTGGTGGCTATTGTAAATGGGCAGGCTTTCTTGATGTCTCGTTCTGCCTGTTCACTATTGGTGAAAAGAAATGCTACTGATTTTTGTGTGTTGATTTTGTATCCTGCTACTGTGCTGAACTCATTTCTGAGATACTTTCCTTCTATACCTAACTTATAGAGGGTCTTTGTCATGAATGATTGTTGAATTTTATCAAATGGTTTTCAGCATCTATAGACATGATCATATGTTCCTTGTGTTTGACTTTATTAATATGGTGTATCACATTTATTGATTTGCGTATGTTGAACCAACTTTGCATCCCTGGAATGAATCCCCCTTGATCGTGGTGAATAATTTTACGTATGTGTTGTTGTATTCTGTTTGCTAGTATTTTATTGAGGATTTTTGCATCTATATTCATCAAGGATATCGGCCTGTAGTTTTCTTTTTTGGTTACATCTTTACCTGGTTTTGGTATCAGGATGATGTTTGCTTCATAGAATGAGTTTGGGAGCTTTGCGTCTGTTTCAGTCTTTTGGAATAGTTTGTAAAGAATGGATGTCAATTCCTCTTTGACTGTTTCGTAAAATTCTGCTGTGAATCCATCTGGTCCTGGGCTTTTCTGTTTTGGGAGCCTTCTGATAACACCTTCCATCTCCTTTATTGTTATTGGTCTGTTCTGATTTTCTACGTCTTCATGGTTCAGTTTTGGGAGCTTGTGTGTGTCCAGAAATTTATCCATTTCCTCCAGATTTTCAAACTTGTTGGCGTATAGTTGTTTATAGTAGTCTCAAATGATTCCTTGTATTTCAGATGGATCAGTTGTAATATCACCTTTTTCATTTCTAATTTTTGTTATTTGAATCTTCTCTCTTCTTTTTTTTGTTAGCCATGCTAATGGTTTGTCAATTTTATTTATCTTTTCAAAAAACCAACTTTTTCATTCATTGATCTTTTGTATTGTTTTTTGGGTTTCAATTTCGTTAAGTTCTGCTCTGATCTTAATGATTTCTTTTCATCTGCTAATTTTACGTTTGGATTCTTCTTGGTTTTGTAGTTCTTAACTTTAGGTTTGGAATGTTCTTGTTTTTCTAGATCTTTAAGGTGCAGTTTTAGGTTGTTCACTTGCCCTCTTTCCATTCTTCTGAGGTGAGCATTTCATGCAATAAATTTTCCCCTTAATACTGCTTTTGCCGTATCCCACAGGTTTTGGTATGACGTATCATTATTTTCAGTAGTTTCAATAAATTTTTTTAATTCCTGCTTGATTTCTTCTTGGACCCATATGTCATTAAGTAGAATGCTGTTTAATTTCCATGTGTTTGTATAGTTTCCAGAGTTTCATTTGTTATTGATTTCTAGTTTTAATCCATTGTGGTCTGAGAAAATACATATAGATATCTGCCATGTCAAGTTGGTCTAGAGTATGGTTGAGATCTTGTGTTTCTCTGCTGATTCTTTGCCTAGATGATCTGTCTAATATTGACAGTTGGGTGTTCAGGTCCCCTGCTATTATGGTATTAGTGTCTGTTTCCTTCTTTAGGTCTAATAGAGTTTGTTTTATAAATCTGGCTGCTCCAACATTGGGTGCGTACATATTTATGATTGTTATGTCTTCTTGATGCATCAGTCCTTTTATCATTATGTAGTGTCCCTCATTGTCTCTATTTATGGTTTTTAGTTTAAAGTCTATTTTGTCAGATATAAGAATCGCTACTCCAGCTGGTTTTTCTTTTCTGTTTGCATGGGAGATCTTTTTCCATCCTTTCACTCTTAGTCTATGTGAATCTTTATGGGTGAGGTGGGTCTCTGTAGGCAGCATATAGTTGGGTCCTCCTTTTTAATTCACTCAGCCAGTCTGTGTGTTTTGATTGGGGAATTTAAGCCTTTTACATTAAGAGTTGTTATTGAAAGGTGTTGATTTATTCCTAGCATTTTATTGGTTGTTTGGTTGTCTTAGGTGTCTTTTGTTCCTTGCTTTCTGATTTACTGTTTGTTTTCTGTGTTTGTTGGTTCCTTCGGTTGTAGATAACGTTTTTGTTTATTTGTTTTCTGTTCATGAATGACATTTTTATTATACTAGTGGGTTTTGATTTTTCTTGGGTATTTATGGCAGTGGCAGTTATTTTTCAGGAACCAAACCTAGTACTCCCTTGAGGATTTTTTGTTAGGGTGGTTGTGTGGTAGTGAACTCCTGCCGTTTTTGTTTGTCTGAGAAATATACTATTTGCCCTTCATTTCAGAAGGATAGCCTTGCAGGGTAGAGTATTCTTGGCTGGCAATCTTTGTCTTTTTAGTATTTTGAATATGTCGTCCCATTCCTTTCTAGCTTTTAGGCTTTGTGATGAAAAGTCTCATGTTAGTCTGATACATGCTCCCTTATAGGTGATTTGACGCTTCTCTCTTGCAGCTTTTAAGATTCTCTCTTTGTCTCTGAGTTTTGTCAATTTGACTATAACATGTCTTGGAGAAGGCCTTTTTGTGTTGAATACGTTTGTAGATCGTTGAGCTTCCTGGATCTGAAGATCTGTGATTTTTCCTATACCTGGGAAGTTTTCTGCCACTCTTCTGTTGAATACTTTTTCAGTGCAATCTCCGTTTTCCTCTCCTTCTTGAATACCCATGACTCGGATATTTGAGCGCTTAAGGTTGTCTGATATCTCCCACAGATTTTCTTCAATGTCTTTGATTCTATTTTCTTTTTTTTTTTTGTCTGCTTGTGTTATTTCAAACAGCCCATCTTCAAGTTTAGAGGTTCTCTCTTCAACTTCGACAAGGCTGCTGGTTAAACTCTCCATTGTGTTTTTTATTTCGCTGAATAACTTCTTCAGTGTGGCAAGTTCTGCTACATTTTTTTTTTCAGGACATTGATTTCCTTGTACATTTCCTCTTTCAGGTCCTGTATACTTTTCCTCGTTTCATCACTTTGTCTAACTGAGTTTTCTTGTATCTCATTCAGTTTCCTTAGAATTATCACTCGAAATTCCTTGTCAGTCATTTCAAGGGCTTTTTGTTCTATAGGATCTAGAGTTTGAGATTTATTAACTTTTGGTGGTGTACTTTCTTGATTTTTTGTATTTCTGGCATCTTTGTTTTTATGTTTATTCATTGTGGCAGGGGATTTCACAGTCCACCGGATTGAGACTATTGCCTAACTAAGATGTTGCTGGGGTTGCCAATTTCGTATGGCTACCTCCGTGACTCCTCAGTTGGCCTCTAATGCCTTGTGTGTGTGGTTGCCTCGGGTCTTGGTCCTCTCCGGGTAGCCACCTGTCTGGTCACCTTGGGCTCTGCTGGGCTGCTGCATCACTGGGCGGTACCACAGGTTGTGTGGTCTCTGCTGAGCTTCCACTTCCCGTGCAGGACTTCTCCCCGTTCCGTGCGCTCTGGCTTGGGCTGCTGGATCACGCAGTGGCGGCCCCACAGGGTGTGTGGTTTCTGTCAAGTCTCCTCCTCTCTAGCCAGATGTCTCCCCACTCTGTGTGCACTAGGCTGGGCTGCTGGATCTCGCACTGCCGGCCCCGCAGGATGTGTGTTTTCTGCCGAGTCTCCGCCTCCCTAGCTGGATGTCTCCCCGCTCTGTGCACAAAAGGCTTGGCTGGATCGTGTCTTCTGCAACCCTCGTCTATTAGCCGGGCCTTCACGACTCTGCTTGGCACCGCCTCGCCCATGAAGTCTTCCAGGTTTCTGCTAGGCGCAGACGACTGGTCGCTCTGGGTGCCTTTGTAGCACTGTGTAGATCTTTCTCGGGACTTATCACCTTCCTCCTGGTATCGCAGTTATTTGTTTACTTGTCTTATCTCCCATACCAGAGCGTGAGCTCCTCGGGGGATGAACCTGCCATGCCGTACTTTTCTTTCTGTGTCTGACTTACTTCACTTTACATGATTGTTTCCAGTTGTATCCATGTTGCTGCAAATGATAGGATATTATTTCTTTTTTATAGATGAATAGTATTTCATTGTGTATATATATTAGTTTTTTTATCCGTTCATCTGTTGATGGGTAAATGCCTAAATGGTTGAGTTCATCTCTTGGCTATTGTGCATAGAATTGCAATGAGCATGGGACTGCAGGTGTGTTTTTGATATATTGATTTCATTTCCTTTGTGTATATACATAGTAGCGGGAGAGCTGGGCTGTGAGGTAGATCTATTTTTAGTTCTCTGAGGAATCTCCATATTGTTTTCCACAGTGACTATACCAATTTACATTCTCACCAGCAATGTCAGGAGGGTTCCTTTTACTCCACATCCTTGCCAGCATTTGTTATTTTCTATTTTGTTGGTAATAGCCATTTTAACAAGGGTGTGATGCTGTCTCATGGTTTTAATTTCCAGTTCCCTGATAATTCATGATGTTGAGCATTTTTTCATGTGCCTGTTGGCCATTTGTATGTCTTTGAGAAATGTCTGTTCATGTCCTCTGCTCTTTTTTAAATTGGGTTATTTGTGGGGGGGTTTTTGTTTGTTTTCCTGTTTAGTTGTTTTAGTTACTTACATATTCTGGATATTAGCCCCTTGTGTGATGTGTAGTTTTCAGAGACTTTCTCCGATTCAGTAGGTTGTTTCTTCACTTTGTTGACTGTGTCCTATGCTGTGCAGAAGCTTTTCAGTTTGATGTAGTGTATTTTTGGTTAGATGCCCGTGCCTTTGTTGAAAAAAGTGCTGCCCACTCCCTTTTCATTCTCTTTTTTCTTCTAGTAGTTTCACAGTTTCAAGTCTTAAATTTAAGTCTTTAAATCCATTTTGAGTTGATTTTTATGTGTGTTGAGCGATAGAGGCCTAGTTTCAATCATCTGCATGTGGATATCCAGTTTTTATAGCACCATTTATTGAAGGTGCTGCCCTTCCACAACTAAATATTCTTGATACCTTTGTCAAACTCAGTTCGGTATATGTGCATGGGTTTATTTCTGGGACTCTATTCTGTTCCATCGGTCTATTTGTCTATTTTTATGCCAGTATCATGCTGTTTTGGTTACTATAGCTTTATAGTATATTTGGAAGTCAGGAAATGTGATACCTCTAACGTTGTTCTTTTTGTACAAGATTGCTTTACCTGTACGGGGTCTTTTGTGGTTCTATACAAATGTTAAGATTGTTTTATTTTTTTCTATTTCTGTGAAGAGTGTCATTGGTATTTTGATAGGGATTGTATAGAAGATAGGGATTGTATAGAATGTGTAGATTGCTTTGGATAATATGGACATTTTGATGTGAAGTTTTGATTTATGTATACAGTGTGGAATTCTCCACTGTTTTTATTTTATTTTATTTTGTCAATATACAATGTTGTTGATTATTGTGGCCAATTTCTGAAACCTCCCTTCCTCCACCCGCTCCCCCCTCCCTCCCAACAATGTCCTTTCTGTTTGCTTGTTGTATCAACTTCAAGGAATGGTAATTGTTATGTCTTCTCCCCCAACCCCACGTTTTTGTGCAATTATTTATTTATTTGTAGCTCCCACAAATAAGTGAGAACATGTGATATTTCTCTTTCTGTGCCTGACTTGTTTCACTTAATATAATTCTCTCTAGGTCCATCCATATCATTGCAAATGGCAGTATTTCATTCTTCTTTATAGCAGAGTAGTATTCCATTGTGTAGATATGCCACATTTTCCATATCCACTCATCCAATGATGGACGTGTGGGCTAGTTCCAACTCTTAGCTATTGTAAAGAGTGCTGTAATGAACATTGGGGAACAGGTATACCTTCGACTTGATGATTTCCATTCCTTTGGGTATATTCCCAGCAGTGGGATAGCTGGGTCATATGGCAGATCTATCTGCAATTGTTTGAGGAACCTCCATACCATTTTCCATAGAGGCTGCACCATTTTGCAGTCCCACCACAATGCATGAGAAATCCATTTTCTCTGCAACCTCTACAGCCTTTATCATTCACAGTCTTTTGGATATTAGCCATCCTAACTGGGGTGAGATGATATCTCAGTTTGGTTTTGATTTGCATTTCCCGAATGCTGAGTGATGTTGAGCAGTTTTCCATATGTCTGTCGGTCATTTGTATATCTTCCTTTGAGAAATGCCTATTTAGCTGTTTTGCCCATTTTTTAATTGGGTTGCTTGTTTTTTTCTTGTAAAGTTGTTTCAGTTCCTTGTATATTCTGGATATTAATCCTTTGTCGGTTGTATATTTTGAGAATATTTTCTCCCACTCTGTTGGTTGTGTTTTAACTCTGTTAACTGTTTCTTTTGCTGTGCAGAAGCTTCTTAGTTTGATATAATCCCATTTGTTTATTTTTCTTTGGTTGCCCGTGCTTTTAGGGTCGTATTCATGAAGTCTGTGTCCAGTCCTATTTCCTTAAGTTTTTGTCCTATGTGTTCTTTAAGAAGTTTTATTGTGTCAGGGTGTATATTTAATTCTTTAATCCATTTTGAGTTGATTTTAGTATATGGTGAGAGGTATGGATCTAGTTTCATTCCCCTGCATATGGATATCCAGTTATCCCAGCACTATTTGCTGAAGAGGCAGTCTCTTCCCCAGTGTATAGGCTTGGTGCCTTTGTGATAGATCAGATGGCTGTAGTTGTGTGGGTTGATTTCTGGATTCTCTATTCTATTCCATTGATCAGTGTGTCTGTTTTTATGCCAGTACCATACTGTTTTGGTTATTATACCTTTGTAGTCTAGTTTAAAGTTATGTAGTGTTATGCCTCCAGCTTTATTTTTTTTGCTCAGCCTTGTTTTGGTGATGCGTGGTCTTTTATTATTCCATATAAATTTCTGGATAGTTTTTTCCATTTCTGAGAAAAATGTCATTGTAATTTTGATAGGGATTGCGTTGAAGTTGTATATCACCTTGGGTAGTATGGACATTTTAACAACATTGATTCTCCTAATCCAAGAGCATGGGATATCTTTCCTTATTCTTGTATCCTCTCTAATTTCTCTCAGCAGTGGTTTGTAGTCCTTGTCATAGAGATTTTTCACATTCTGGGTTATTTCAATTCCTAAGTATTTTATTTTTTTGGTGGCTATTGTAAATGGACAAGCTTTCTTGATTTCTCTTTCTGCATGTTCACTATTGGATCATAGAAATGCTACTGATTTTTGTGTGTTGATTTTGTATCCTGCTACTGTCCTGAAATCATTTATCAACTCCAAGAATTTTTTTGTAGAGGCTTTAGGCTATTCGATATATAGGATCATGTCATCTGCAAACAGGGACAGTTTGACTTCATCTTTTCCAGTCTGGATGCCCTTTATTTCCTTCTCTTCTCTGATTGCTCTGGTTAGTACTTCCAACACTATGTTGAATAGGAGTGGTGAGAGTGAGCATCCTTGTCTAGTTCCTATTCTTAATGGAAAAGCTTTCAAGCTTTTCCCCATTCAGGATGATATTGGCAGTGGGTTCATCATATATGGCTTTAATTATGTTGAGATACTTTCCATCTATACCTAACTTATAGGTGGTCTTTTTCATGAATGAATGTTGAATTTTATCAAATGCTTTTTCAGCAACAATAGAGATGATCATATGGCCCTTGTGTTTGATGTTATTGATATGGTGTATCACATTTATTGATTTGCATATGTTGAACCAACCTTGCATCCCTGGGATGAATCCCACTTGATCGTGGTGTATAATTTTGCATATGTGTTGCTGTATTCTGTTAGCTAGTATTTTATTGAGAATTTTTGCATCTATATTCATCAAGTATATCGGCCATTTGGTTTCCTTTTTATTGGTATTTTTACCTGGTTTTGGTATCGGTGATGTTTGCTTCATAAAATGAGTTTCGGAGATTTGCGTCTGTTTCAATCTTTTGGAATAGTTTGTAAAGAATCGTTGTCAATTCCTCTTTGAATGTTTGGTAAATTTCTGCTGTGAATCCATCTGGTCCTGTACTTTTCTTTGTTGGGAGCCTTCTGATAGCAGCTTCCATCTCCTTTATTGTCATTGGTCTGTTCGGATTTTCTACATCTTCTTGGCTCAGTTTTGGTAGCTTGTGTGTGTCCAGAAATTCATCCATTTCCTCCAGATTTTCAAATTTGTTGGCATATAGTTGTTTATAGTAGTTTCGAATGATTCCTTGTATTTTAGATGTATCAGTTATAATAACAACTTTTTCATTTCTAATTTGTGTTGTTTGGATCTTCTCTATTCTTTTTTTAGTTAGCCATGCTAATGGTTCGTCAGTTTTACTTATCTTTTCAAAAAACCAACTTTTCGATTGATTGATCTTTTGTATTGTTTTTTGCGTTTCAATTTCATTAAGTTCTGCTGTGATGTTAATGATTTCTTTCCGTCTGCTAACTTTGGGTTTGGATTGTTCTTGTTTTTCTAGTTCTTGAAGGTGAAGTATTCGGTTATTCACTTGCCATCTTTCCATTCTTCTGAAGTAAGCATTTAATGCAATAAATTTCCCCCTTAATACTGCTTTTGCAGTATCCCACAGGTTTTGGTATGATGTATCATTAGTTTCATTAGTTTCAATAAATTTTTTGATTTCCTGTTTGATTTCTTCTTGGACCCATATGTCATTAAGTAGAATGCTGTTTAATTTCCATGTGTTTGTATAATTTCCAGAATTTTGTTTTTTATTGATTTCTAATTTTAATCCATCTTGTTCTGAGAAAATACATGGGATAATTCCAATTTTTTTGAATTTGTTGAGACTTGATTTGTGACCTAACGTGATTTATCCTGGAGAATGATCCATGTGCTGATGAGAAGAGTGAATATTCTGAGGTTGTTGGATGGAATGTTCTGTAGATAACTGCCAAGTCCAATTGCTCTAGTATGTTGTTTAGATCTTGTGTTTCTCTGCTGATTCTTTGCCTAGATGATCTGTCCAATATTGACAGGTGTTCAGGTTCCCTGCTCTTATGGTATTAGTGTCTGTTTCCTTCTTTAGGTCTAATAGAGTTTGCTTTATAAATCTGGCTGCTACAACATTGGGCACAAATATATGTATGATTGTCATGTCTTCTTTTTTTTTAATTTTTTTTGGTCTTTTGTCTTTTTCCGTGTCCAGCAACGGATCGCAACCCTCAGTGTTGCCCCGGTACCGGACCGGCGACCGGCAACGGGATTGCAACCCTCAGCGTTGCTCCCGCGTCTCGCTCAGCCAGTGAGCGGGAACCGGTCTGTACATGGGATCCGAACCCTCGGGCGGGAGCGCCGCCGCGCTTCCAAAGCGGCGCACTATCCATTGCGCCACCGGGCCGGCCCGTCATGTCTTCTTGATGGATGAATCTTTTTTTTTTTTTTTCGTCCTTTTTGTGACTGGCTGCACCGCGCTCAGCCAGTGAGCGAACCGGCCATCCCTATATAGCATGTGAACCCGCGGCGGGAGCGCTGCTGTGCTCCCAGCGCTGCGCTCTCCCGAGTGCGCTATGGGCTTGGCCTGATGGATGAATCATTTTATCATTATTTAGTGGTCCTCATTATCTCTTTTTATGGTTTTTCATTTAAAGTCTAATTTATCAGATATAAGAATAGCTACTCCAGCTCGTTTTTCATTTCCGTTTGCATGGTAAATCTTCTTCCATTTTTTCCCTCTTAGTCTATGTGAGTCTTTATGGGTGAGGTGGGTCTCGCGAAGGCAGGATATAGTTGGGTCCTCCTTTTTAATTCAGTCACTCAGTCTGTGTCTTTTGATTGAGAAATTTAAGTCTTTTACATTAAGAGTTGTTATTGAAAAGTGTTGATTTAATCCTAGCCTTTTATTTATTTTTGTTTGGATGTCTTAAGTGCCTTTTCTTCCTTGCTTTCTGATTTACTGTTTGTTTTCTGTATTTGTTGGTTCCTTGAGTTGTATATAGCCTTTTTTCTTTGTTTGTTTATTTTATCTTCATGGATTCCATTTTTATTATATTAGTGGGTTTCGATTTTTCTTGGGTTTTTATGGCAGTGGTAGTTGTTTTTCAGGTATCAAACCCAGTACTCACTTGAGCATTTCTTGTACGGCTGGTTGTGTAGTTGTGAAGTCCCACAGTTTTTGTTTGTCTGAGAAATATACTATTTGCCCTTCATTTCAGAAGGATAGCCTTGCAGGGTAAAGTATTCTTGTCTTGCAATCTCTGTCTTTTAGTATTTTGAATGTATCGTTCCATTCCTTTCTGGGTTTTAGCATTTGTGATGAAAAGTCTGATGTTAGTCTGATTGGGGCTCCCTTATAGGTGATTTGACACTTCTCTCTTGCAGCTTTTAAGATTCTCTCTTTGTCTTTGAGTTTTGCCAGTTTAAGTATAACATGTCTTGGAGAAGACCTTTTTGGGTTCAATACTTTTGTGGATCTTTGAGCTTCCTGAATCTGAATATCTGTGTGTTTTCCAATAACTGGGAAGTTTTCTGCCACTATGTTGTTGAATAAATTTTCATTGCAATCTCCTTTTTCCTCCCTGTCTGGAATACCCATGATTGGGATATTTGAGTGCTTAAGGTTGGCTGATATCTGTCTTAGATTTTCTTCAATGCTTTTAATTTTTTTTTCTTTTTTTTTTTGTCTGCTTGTGGTATTTCAAACAGCCCATTCAAGGTCTGAAGTTCTCTCTTCTACTTCTGTAAGCCTGCTGGTTAAACTCTCTGTTGTGTTTTTTATTTCACTGAATGAAATCTTCAGCTCAGCCAGCTCTGCTACATTCTTTTTCGGGGTGTTGATTTCCTTATACATTTCTTCTTCCAGGTCCTGTATACGTTTCCTCATTTCATCATGTTGTCTATCTGAGTTTTCTTGTATCTCATTCAGTTTCCTTAGAATTATCACTCAAAATTCCTTGTCAGACATTTCAAGTTCTTCTTGTTCTATAGGATCTGGAGCTTGAGAGTTATTACCCTTTGGTGGTGTGCTTTCTTGATTTTTCATATTTCTGGTATCTTTCCTTTGATGTTTAGTCAGGGTGGCAGTGGGAGTCACAGTCTATTGCTTTGACACTACTGTCTGGCTAGGATGTTGCTGGGGTTGCCAGTTTGGTATGGCTACTTCATTGTCTGATTGGTTGGCCTCTAGCCTTGTGCATGGTTGCCTCGGGTCTTGGGCCCCTCCAGGGTACCGCCTCTCTGGTTAGCATGCTCTCGGCCAGGCTGCTGGGTTGCACGCCAGCACTGCAGGGCGTGTGGTGTCTGCGTAGCTTCCGCTTCCCCTGCTGGATGTCTCTCTGCTCCGTGTACACTCAGCTGCTTGGTCGTGCGCCAGCACCGCAGGGCGTGTGGTCTCTGCAGAGCTTCTTCCTCCCCTGCTTGGAATTCTCCATTGTTTTAGATAACATTCAACTCCAAACCCTGTTCCGAATAAAGTTTGTTTTCTTAGGCAGAATGCTGAAATGTTACGTTCTTAAGGCCCCTTTAAGGGCATAACCACTGCACTACTGCTCTGGAACTGGGGATGGGGACAGTACTTTTCTTCTCATGAAGAGACACCCTTGTCCTGTGATAGGGTGTTGGAAGGAGGGAAGGATATGGTAGCCCCTTATTTTCTCAGTTTGCCTCTCCCAACATGGAAACTCCACTCTACCAGCAAGTTGGGGTAGGGATGATAGAGCCACAGGATTCTTGGCTTGTTTTGATGGCAGGAGCCTATGAATGGGAACCACCAGGGCTGAGTAGGATGAGAAACATTGGCAGCCTGGCCCTCCTAGGGTAAAACTGTAGTCCTAGAGTAGGAGCTGGGGTAAGGGAGCCCTCATCTTCTTGACCATGCTTATCTGGAGTTGAACTTCTACCATGGGGCTGGGTGCGGATGGGGGGGATGATAGGAGCAGATTGTGGCTCAAATACCCCAGACTTGTACTGTTCTTATTGAAATTAGTAGGTTTTCTTGAATAAGTTTTTTTTTTTTTTTTTTTTTTTTTTCCATTTGCTGTATGTCCTTAGGACAATTCCACACACTTTAAACGTTTGTTTTTCACTTGTGAAATGGTTACTGCTCTGGGGAGAGGATCCATGGAGTGGCCATTGTGGATGTCATATACTTTCCTCCTCCCTTTTTTTTTCCTTTTTGTCTTTTTTTGTGACCGGTAATGGGATCGCAACCCTCAGTGTCGCGCCGGCACCGCGACCGGCAATGGGATTGCAATCCTCAGTGTCGCGCCCGCACTGCGCTCAACCAGTGAGCGGACCGGTCTCTATATGGGATCTGAACCCTCAGCAGGAGCGCCGCCGTGCTCCCAAGCACCGCACTCTACCGAGTGCGCCACCGGGCCGGCCCGTCCCCTGTCTTTTTTAAAAAATGAAAAATCCATTAAGTCTTATTGAATGGTGAAATGATGGCGTCTCTTCACTATCAGCTCTTTGGAAGTTACCGAGGTATTCTTTGAGGCCTGTTTTGCATATTTTCCCTGAATTTTGCCATATAAAATGTTATTGTTTCAGTGTGTTCTGTCCTTTTTAAAAATTTTCTTGATCATTTGTAGGCAAAAATATATATTAAATTCTTCCATTGTACTTGTTTGACACTTTGAACAGTTAGAAATGCTTTTATTTAGTGTGTGTATATTGGAATTTGAGGTTTTACTTTTCAGAAGTATAAAATGATTTTTGTAGTTCAATTCAGCTTGAATCTTTATTTTTTAACAGAGGAGTTGAAATCATTTACCAGACTAGATACTAGGATTTTTTTTTTTTTAGAACTGTGCCCTTGTAAATATAGTTGCATGGTTTTGTTTGACACTGCAGTAAATGAAACCATGTTGTCCTGTTGAAGTTGGCTAACTTATACCTTGTTACTGTTTAGAAATTGGCTTCTTTTTTGACATGTGTCCCCTGATTACATGTAATCAGATATTAATTACTGTATACCCAACTTCCAGTCAGCTGATAATTCTATTCATTATACACTGATACTCATAGAATTACGTTTATGTAACAAGTCTTTCATAACATGACCAGCCATAATTTTGAGCTGTGAAAAGGTGGCACTCTTTGTTATTTTCACATGGGAGATATACAGGATGTCAGATGTCAGTCAGAGTTGCTGGGGGTTTTCAGTGGCTATACCTCTTGGGGCATCTCTAACTTACTTACTATGTGTCTTCCTCCTCAGCTCTCACATGTCGTGTTGGTGGGGCTTAATGATAGCGCACATGGAATTCCTTGTGGACAGTTGGAACGAACTATACCTTGCTCATTCATATAGGTCTGTCCATTGTCTCTTAGGTCTCAATTCTCTGTATCAAGCAGAGAGGAAATATAAACCTCTTTTATTCTCTTATAATGGGAATCAGTTGAATATTGACGAGGAGCTTTTAAGAAAAAGAAGTTTGGTAAACTATGTCCTGGCTCCCTGCCTTAGTGCCTGTGAAGATTTTTTGAGACTAATGAAGATAGTGCCTTTGTGAATTTTCACTAGGACTATTTGTATGTTGCTTGTTATGTTTTCATGTTTATATTGTTTGCAGAAATTAGATTGCTGTCATAAAGAAGAATTCATGTTTTGAAGTAAATCAAAGTAGGTTAGATAGTCAAGATAATTATAAAATTCAGAGTCGTGTTAAGCAGTTCTGAAGATAATTATAAACTTCACATGATTTTTGTTTTGTTTTTGTTTTTGATTTTCTACCCTAAGACTTGCTACATTTGTGATGAACAAGGAAGAGAAAGCAAAGCAGCCACTGGTGCTTGCATGACATGTAATAAACATGGATGTCGACAAGCTTTCCATGTAACATGGTAAGTATATTTCCATTGTTGTACAGAACTGAAATTGGCATGACAAACATAAATAAGTTAAAGACTTAGTTAGGTACCCAAACATTACTTACAGTAAATTTGATTGGGATAGTTTTAATGGTGAGATTTACTTATTTGTTACTAGAGTGAATTTGCAATAAGTGGACCCTGGTTTTAAAGTCTTATTCTCTGTATGGTTCAGTTTCATCTTATTTAAAATATTGGTATCGATTACCTACTCTTTGATTTGTTGTTAGTATAAAATGAACTGATATAGGTAAACGTAGTGCCTGAAATATTAGTAAGAATTCAGTGAATGGTAGTGCTTCAAGGGAAAAACTATGCAGTCACCATCATTCTCAACGTTATAGTGGCTGCTTAAGATATTTTTATGGCATAAAATTTCAAGGGCAAGAATTATTCACAACAAGATACTCTAATAAAAGTTCCAAATAAAAGTTTGGGAATAATCCATACACTTACTGATTTTAAGAATCAGTCTATGCCTAGCTTCCAGTGTAGGCACATGCTCATTTCCTGAGGTTTTAGTGTTTGGATTTTGGATACATGAAGACTGTTTTAGACTCTTTTTGGGGCATGGTGAAAGATTTTTGATTTATATAAATTCTCTTAATTACTTAATTTTCCAGAGGTGAAAAATCCTTTTTGGGGAATGAGATCTATACTACTACTGTAATTTTGAAGTGTTAAAAGTATGAAAAGTCAAATTAACAAGATGATTATAAACTTTAGCATCTTGTGTTTTAAAAAAAATGAATACTATAACTTTTTTTTTTTTTTTTTTTTTTTTTAAAAGATGACTGGTAAGGGGATCTTAACCCTTGACTTGGTGTTGTCAGCACGACACTCTCCCAAGTGAGCTAATTGGCCATCCCTTTATAGGGATCCGAACCCATGGCCTTAGTGTTATCAGCACCACACACTCCCAAGTGAGCCACGGGCCGGCCCTGAGGACTGTAACTTTCAGTTTCTTTTTTTTTTTTTTCATTGTTTTTGACGGAAAAGCATAACTTTTGTTTATCTTGCCTACTGTGCTATGACTTGAGACATTTAGAGTTACAAAATTAGTTGTGTGTGGGCCGGCCCGGTGGCGCACTGGATAGTGCGCCGCTTGGGAAGCGTGGCGGCGCTCCCGCCCGAGGGTTCGGATCCCACATACAGACCGGTTCCCGCTCACTGGCTGAGCGAGGCATGGGGGCGACGCTGAGGGTTGCAATCCCGTTGCCGGTCCCCGGCCCGGTACGGGGGCAACACTGAGGGTTGCGATCCGTTGCAGGAC
>NW_007727995.1:144429-151436 GCF_000696425.1 Galeopterus variegatus | reverse complement strand
CACGGAAAAAAAAAAAAAAAAAAAAAAAAAAAAAAAAAAAAAAAAAAATTAGTTGTGTGTGAATGAATTTTTTGTTTTAAGAGTACGTAATCTGCATCCATGGGCTAAATACCATCACAGGCCATTTCAGCCCTTTAGAAGCATGACCTATCCATTTGTACCTGTGACACAGATTGAAAAAGTAAAGTGAAGTATTATGAGGAGAAAAGAATTTATCTTAAATTTAACGTCTATTTGTTGACATAAGACATGCCCACAACTTCATTCTTTATAGATATAGATGAAGAGTTTAAATCTTTACAAAATGATCAATTGCAAGTTTGGGTGAAGTGTACTTGGTCACAGCTAGAATTAAAGCCTTTTATTTTCCTTTCTTTCTTAGGAGATACATTTTCTTTACAAGCCTTTCATGCTTGGAAGTAAATTTTATTTGTTTTATATACCGTGGTTTGACTTTTTATTGATACAGTTGGCTTTTATTTTCAGTGCTCAATTTGCTGGGCTACTTTGTGAAGAAGAAGGTAACGGTGCAGATAATGTCCAATACTGTGGCTACTGTAAATACCATTTTAGTAAGCTGGTAAGAATTTGTCTTGAATTTGGTATTAAAATGTTGATTATTAGCTTTGACAATAAAGTAACACTGTTTTATAAAAAAAGACATGGTAGCATTTCTTTTTTCCCTTGATTTTTGCTTTAGATTAAATTTATTTAGCAGGTTTAAAATCTTTCATTTTCGAAATGAAAAACTCTAGTAATTTATGAATAGATTTCACTTTGCTTGAGTTTATTTGTAAAGGTGAATGTTCTAAAATATTCTTATTTAAAACATGTATTAATAGTTGAGAATAAATGTTGGTATGCATTTAGTGGAAAAAATTATGGGGAACTCTATATTTTAACATTATTTTTAATTGAGTTTTGGCATGTGATTATACATTTTGTGATTTTTTTATCACTTGCTTCCCGTCTTTCTGCTTTATTACCATTACCCATTTTATTATTTATTTTCATTTTTATTTACTGGGAAATAGTAAATCTGAGATAAGGCTTTTTTGAAACTTGGTTTAAAGGCCTTCAGAAAAATATATTTAAATACAAACTTGGGATTTTTTTTTAACATTCGGTTACACAGTTGCATGGATGATTGAGTTAGTAACATTTGATTGACTGTTACATGTTTGTGTCCATGTTTGTTTGAAGGATCAATATTTCTTTAATGTCCCAAGTGTCTTTTTCTGTCTTTAATGATACAGATTCATACACTGAAGTAGGCTACTTTGTTTTCCTTTTAGTGTCTAATTTTTTAATTATTACCCTTCCCTTGTGAATGGGGCTGTTTCTTTTCTTTCTTTCATTTTTTTTTTTTTTTTTAAAAAATGAGGGGCCCCTGTTCTTATAAAATGAGCTGCTCGTGCCTCAATATACTGGTTCATACATATGAAATACTTAAAAGTGTATATCTATGTCATTTGATGCTCAATGTTTTGATTGATTTTAATGACTAACAAAGAATATTGAAGTGTTTTAAGAAATTTTGAGATTGTAAAGCTGAAAGTTTTGCTTACTGGGTAATAATAGCATACTGGAACCTTCATTTTCTAAACGAGATGACACAGATAAAATATAAAAATAATAAGATGGATTTTGAAGTTTGTGGAAATAGAATTTTCTCATTGCTAATTGTTGTCATGATCTTATCTCATTTGCTAGTTAGGAAAAAGTGTGTTTAATAATTCAAACACCCCAAATAACTCTGACCTTCATACTTTATTATGCAGTGGTGTAAGTATTTTAAACAAAAATGTGTAATGCTTTTAGTAATGCTTTGAAAAATGCATGGGTCTAATACTGACATTTTCTATAATTTTTTTCTTAATGAACTGCAGAGATAAGTTTTTAGAAAACTGTATGCCTTAATACTTAAGATTAAGGTGCTTCTTGCTTTTCCTAGTGGCATAAAGTAACTCTTAAAATATTTACTTCTCTGTTCTTCTAGTCTTGGCATTCTTTTTTAATATGGCATGTTTTTCTTTTGGTTGAAACTTTCTTTTTTAAAAGCAGACATTGAAAATAAATAGTGGCTTATTTGAAAATAATTTCTTTTCACACATTTTAATAAATATACAAAAATATGGCATTAATGTTAAATTTAGGGTTAGATTTTCCTTTATAATGCAGTGGATTACATATAGATGGTATCTAAATGGTATCTAAATTCTCAGTTTGAAATACTGAGAATTTTTTACTTCCATAAATAGACATTTAAAAATACTTCACACTTAATCTGGTTTTAGCCTAACAAAAGATTCTTCACAAAAATTTTATATACATATACATATATGTATATATATTTTCTTTTTTAGAAAAAGAGCAAACGGGGATCTAATAGGTCATATGATCAAAGTTTAAGTGATTCTTCCTCTCACTCTCAGGATAAACATCATGAGAAAGAGAAAAAAGTAAGTGGACTTCTTGTTGGCTAAGTATGTAGCACATCTACTTAATAGAATTTTTTTTTTCCTTTTTAGATAAAATTCTTGAGCTAAATGGAAAAATTGAAACATAGAAATTTTTGACTAATAAAGAGTATTAAGTTAAAGAGTAGGTTTAATTAAAATAATGCCATATTTGTGAATATGGTTTTATCCATTGTAACTGAAAATTTAAAATGAAGCTTGACTGAATGCATGAGAGAGATTTCTTGCATTTGTTGCTGTCGTCATCTTGTGAAATTTTTAGATGACTTCAGCAGTAATAGTTTGTTTCTATATAACATTAACTGATTATTTCACACGTAAGTAATTATCAGCTTTTTTCCTTTATAATAGAACAGTTTTTGAAGTTCTACGTATTCTCGGCTGGTTTTTCTTTTTCAGTGGTGCTAATGGTTTATTATTTTTTCTGATGATCTAATGTCATACCATTTGTTTGAGAATATTTTGTCTTTTAATTAAAACACTAAAAGCTTGGCTAAATACTAATCTGTCTTCTTCTGACTTACCTGTTTTCTGCTTATATTTTTACTTACTTTAAAGGATATGATGAATTTTTAATAAACTAAGAATGAATAATGTAGAATTATTCATACTTAATTTGTAATTCTTTAAGAATACATTGCCAGTATAGTAAAAGGATACTGTTATGAATTGTTTTTAAGGAAGTGAGGATACAAAGGATGTCTTCAAATGGAAAAAAATATTATCCTTATACAGTTGGTAAAAACTAGTTTTGAAAATATTTCTACAGATTGTATTTAAAAACCAGATCACATAATATTTTCACATTTGTAAATACTTAGGATTAGGGAAATGCTAATGTAATTTAAAAACATTTTGGTTTGAATTTATGTTTGCGCCCCTGTTAAGGTAAATATTTAAAAACCTTAAGTATTTACTTTTGAGATTGAATTTTCTATTATGAGTGAAGTAATAATTATAACATTATGCTTGAGCTTGTACTTTATGCTTTAAGGCGGTTGTTAGGGTTATTTATATATTTTTAGGCCTTTGACAGCATGTGTACATATTTATTACCTTGATTCCTTATGAAGTGGTTTTGTGATAAAGTGACAATAGAAGGGGTCTATCTTGTTGTGTATTATAGTTTGGATTGCTGATGAAAAAATGGCAGATTTGGTTCAATTAGCAGTTTCAGTAGAAGCACCATGCGATATTATTTGAGCCTTTTAAACCAAGAACTGTTCTTAGGGGAGGGCTCACAATAAATTGTGAAGAGGAAATTCTCACTATTAATGGTCTTTTGTTCTGCCATTTCATGAGCATTATTTTATTTAAGGAAGTGTTTACTGTATAATTATACTTATTTTAATATATGCCCAGTCGTGTTATTTGAAGGACAGTTATTAAATGTAGTACAGTGTTAAATAAATATAGTGCTGATGAGTACATTAATTAATTAATTATTATTATTTTTTGCTGTGGGAATGAATTAGTGTTTGCATTTTATGAGTTTCTTTGTGGTGGTTGCTGAAAGCTAGATTGAAAAACATTGTATTTAGGGCTGGCTGTGTTAGCTCAATTGGGAGAGCATGGTGCTGATAACACCAAGGTCTAGGGTTTGAAAGCCATCTGCAAAAACCCCCCAAACAAACAGAAACCATTGTATTTAGCCAAACTTGTTTAACTTTAAAGTTTAGAATTTTTGAAGTATGCAAATACTATTTAGATTTTACTTTTAGCAAATATAAGTTTAGTATAACTTAATTTTTTGTTGTCAAGTTTAAAATCCATTTTTGCATTTTATTTTTAATAGCTAAGGTTTACTGATAATCTATAACGTAAACACTGTAAATGAGGTAAGCATGCTACAAATTTGTTGGTCTTATTTGTTTGCCTTGGGAGTATTTGTGAAGGGACTTTTTAAATATGGCATGTTGTTAAGTGATAATATAGTTGGAAAGAATGTGTTATAGACTCTCTCTCCCTCCCTCCTTACCTCTTTTAAGATTTTTACTTCCAGTAGGGTCTGGAAAATATGCTCAGCAGGTTTATAAAGAAGTGCATTGAAAGGTAATACTCATAATCCAGTCAGACATTTAAAAATACTGTACACTAGTCCCCCCTTATTGTGGTTTCACTTTCCATAGTTTATTACCTGCAATCAACCTTGGTCTGAAAATATTAAATGGAAAATTCTAGACATAAACAATTCTTAAGTTTTAATTGTGCGTTATTCTGCATAGCGTGAAATCTTGCACTGTCTTGCTCCCTCCCACCACAAAGTGAATCATCCCTTTGTCCAGCATATCCATGCTGTCTTTGCTGCCTGCTTATTAGTCACTTAGTAGCCACTTCAGTTATGACATTGATTGTTGCAGTATTGCAGTGCTTGTAATTTTTACTTAATAATAGCCTGAAAGCAAGATTAGTGATGCTGGAATATTGTTATAATTGTTCTATTTTATTATTTGTTATTATTGTTAATCTCTTACTGTGCCTAATTTATAAGTTAAACTCTATGGTAGGTGTGTGTATGCATAGGAAAACAAATAGTAGGTGTGTGTATGCATAGGAAAACAAATAGTACACATTTGGCCCTCCTTATCCATGGGTTCTGCATCTGCAGATTCAACCAACTGTGGATCAAAAATATTTAGGGAAAAAAACTGATATTTGCAACTGAACTGAAAATGTACAGATTCTTTTTCTAGTCATTATTCCCTAAATAGTATAGTATCACAACTATTTGTGTAGTATTTACATTGTATTAGTTATCTGGAGATGACTTAAAGTATACAGGAGAATGTGTGTAGGTTATATGCAAAGACTACACCATTTTATATAAGGGACTTGAGTATCTGTGGGTTTTGGTATCTGCAGAATCCTGGAACCAATTCCCTGTGGATACCGAAGGGTGACTCTCTTTCGGGTTCTGTATTATCCATGGGTTCAGTCATCCACTGGGGGTCTTGGAAAATATCCCACTTAGGTAAGGGGATAACATATCCCTCTTGTATATTATGAGCTAAATTTTGTTGATATTATTCATAAGATACCATTTGAACCATTCTGAATTCTTTTATCTGCCTTTATTCTGGCTTTTCTTTTTCGTATATTTAAAAATATCATTTATTAAATTTTAAATAAGTGATGCTGATAAGTTATATTTAATACTAAATATTGTGTTATCTAAATTACTTATTTAAAAACAAAATAAATAATTTATAACTTTTTAAATATAGTTATAAGAAAATTAAAAAATACATAGCCTTTGCTTTTCAGAGAATTTTTGTTTGACTCAAGTTGTGTTAGCGCCTGTTAGATATATATATATATATATATATATATATATATATATATAGATGACCAGTAAGGGGATATTAACCCTTGACTTGGTATTGTCAGCACCACACTCTCCCAAGTGAGCTAACCGGCCATCCCTATATAGGGATCTGAACCCGTAGCCTTGGTGTTATCAGCACCACACTCTCTCAAGTGAGCCACAGACTGGCCCCAACGCTGGTTAGATATTAACTGTACAGTGCAAGCAAGGGGAGAACAGATGTTCATGGTGAGATATGATTTTTAAAAAGGGACAGTTTCCCCCCAAATTGAAAATTTGGCATATATTTAAAAGGAACCAAAGTGCATGTTTGGAATTAATTAAAGCTATATGTGTGAGGGTACTTCAAAAAGTTTGTGGAAAAATAGAATTAAAAGATAATACAAATCTTTCCATAAACTTTTTGAAATGCCCTTGTATATCATGGTTTAATTCAGTCACTAACAGTTTTTTTTTTTTTTTCCTTTTTGTCTTTTTTCGTGACCGGCAACGGATCGCAACCCTCAGTGTCGCGCCGGTACCGGATCGGGACCGGCAACGGGATCGCAACCCTCGGTGTTGCGCCCGCACCTCGCTCAGCCAGTGAGCGGCCAGTCTGTACGTGGGTTCCGAACCCTCGGCGGGAGCGCCGCCGTGCTGCCAAGCCGCGTACTGTAGCAGTGCGCCACCGGGCTGGCCCAGTCACTAACAGTTTTTGATTCTGAATTATTGTTTAAGAAGAACGTCTTAGGGCCGGCTTGTGGCTCACTCGGGAGAGTGCAGTGCTCATAACATCTGGCCACAGGTTCGGATCCCATATAGGGATGGCCGGTTTGCTCACTGGGTGAGCGTGGTGCTGACAACACCAAGTCAAGGGTTAAGATCCCCTTACCGGTCATCTTTTTTTTTTTAAAAAAAAGGTCTTATATTATTATCATTAGTAATGTTCATTACGGTAAGGAAAACAAACTCTTTTTCTGTACTCACATTTTTAACAACAAATGTGGGGGTTTCTTTCCACACCAAGCAATTTTCCAGTTCTCTTTGGACACCAACTGGGTTTCCTACAGTTTAGTTTTGACACTAACAACCCAGAGTTGGCGCAGACTCCACAGGTTAAGGACTCAATTTTACAAGACCGCCCGCACCTCAGACACCTGTTGCAAGTCCCAGGTTCTCACCTGTACTTCTTCCTTTTTTTTTTTTTTTTTTTTTTTTTTTTT
>NW_007727995.1:125596-143462 GCF_000696425.1 Galeopterus variegatus | reverse complement strand
CTTCTTCTTCCTTTTTTTTTTTTTTTTTTTTTTTGTCTTTTTTCGTGACTGGCAACAGATCGCAACCCTCAGTGTCGCGCCCGTACCGGACCGGGACCGGCAATGGGATCGCAACCCTTGGTGTTGCGCCCGCACCTCGCTCAGCCAGTGAGCGGCCGGTCTGTATGTGGGATCCGAACCCTTGGCGGGAGCGCTGCCTGTACTTCTGACTGACTGTCTGTAAACTGGTGATTACCACAGCCTTCTCCTCACTAATTTGCTATAATGGCTCACAAAATTCCAGAAACACTTTTTTTTTTTTTTTTCTGTGGCTGGACTGTATGGAGATCCAAATCCTTGACCTTGATGTTATAACAGTGTGCTTTAACCAACCACGCTAACCAGCCCACCTCCAGAAACACTTTATTTACTGTTATTGATATATTATAAATAATACCACTCAAGAAGAGTCAAAAGGAAGAGATACATAGGACAAGTTATTGGGGAGGGATGTAAAGCTTTCATGTTCTCTCCAGGTGCACTACCCTCCCAGCGCCTTGTTGCAGTCTCCAAATCCCATTGTTCAGGTTTTTTATGGAGGTTCCATTATATAGGTATGATTGATTATATCATTGGCCATTAGTATTTGACCTCAATCCCCAGTCCTTCTTACCTCCCCAGAGATCCAGGAGTAGGGCTGAAAGTTTCAACCTTCTAATCACAAGGTTGGCTACTCTGATGATCGGCCCTCACCCTCCAAGAGTTACCTCATTAGCATGAACTTAAGTATGGTTAAGAGGGGCTTATTATGAAAAACAAAGGTGTTCCTTTCACCCCATTCCAAGAGTTTTAGAAGCTCTGTGCGAGGAACCTGGGACTAAGACCAAATATCCTAACAAAAGATGCTGCTATTACCTCATCACTCAGGAATTTACAAGGTTTTAGAAGGTCTGTGCCAGGAACTGGAGGGAAATAAGCTATGTATTTCTTATTATATATGTCACAGATCTAAAATAGAGTTTTATTTTCTTGAACAAAATGATATACAGGCACACCTCATTTTATTGCACTTGCTTTATTGGGCTTTGCAGTTTTTTGCAAATTCAAAGTTTTTGGTAACCCTGCCTCAAGCAGGTCTGTCAGCATGATTTTTCCAACAGCATCTGCTCACTTCATGTCTCTGTGTCACATTTTGGTAACTCGCGTAATACTTCAAACTTTTTCATTATTATTATGTCTGTTATGGCGATCTGTGATCAGTGATCTTTGATGTCACTATTGTAATTGTTTGGCGGCGTTATGAACTGTGCCCTTATATGACAGTAAACATAATCAATAAATGTTGCGTGTATTCTTGACTGCTTGTTCCACCAATCTGCTGTTGTTCCTCCCCTTCCTCTCCTCGGGCTTCCTTATTTCCTGAGTCACAACAATATTGAAATTAGGCCAAATTTCAAAACCTACAATGGCCTGTAAGTGTTCTAGCAAACAGAAGAGTCACTACCTCTCACTTTAAATCAAAAGCTAGAAAAGATTGAGCTTAGGAAGGAGTGTCAAAAGCTGAGATAGGCTGAAAGCTAGGCCTCCTGTGCCAAACAGTTAACCAAGTTGTGAATGCGAAGGAAGAGTTCTCGAAGGAAATTCAAAGTGCTACTCCAGTGAACACATGAACGATAAGAAAGCAAAACAGCCTTAAATGGCTGTTATATGGAGAAAGTTTTAGTGGTCTGGATAGAAGATCAAACCAAAGACAATCCCTTAGGCCAAAGCCTAACCCAGAGCAAGGCCCTAACTCTCCTCAATTCTGTGAAGGCTGAGAGAGGTAAGAAAGCTGCGGAAGAAAAGTCTGAAGCTAGCACAGGTTGGTTCATGAGGTTTAAGGAAAGAAACCGTCTCCATAACATCAAAGTGCAAGGTGAGGCAGCAAGTGCTGATGTAGAAGCTGCAGCAAGTGATCCAGAAGATCTAGCTGAGATCGTTGATGGAAGGTGGCTACACTAAAATACAGATTTCCAGTGTTGGCAAAACAGCTTTCTATTAGAAGAAAGTGCCATCTAGGACTATGAAGCTAGAGAGAAGTCAATGGTTGCCTTCAAAGCTTCAAAGGACAGGCTGGCTCTCTTTGTTAGGAGGTAATGCAGCTGGTGACTTTAAGTGGAAGCCAGTGCTCACTTACCATTCTGAAAATCCTAGAGCCCTTAAGAATTATGCTAAAACTACTCTGTGCTCCATAAATGGAACAACAAAGCCTTGATGACAGCATATCATTTTACAGCATGGTTTACTGGATATTTTAAGCCCACTGCTGAGACCTGTTGCTCAGAAAAAAAGATTCCTTTCAAAATATTACTGCTCATTGACAACGCATCTAGTCACCCAAGAGGTCTGATGGAGATGTACAAGATTAATGTTGTGTTCATGCCTGCTGACAAAATATCCATTCTGCAGCCCACGGATCAAGGAGCAACTTCGACTTTTGAGTCTTACTATATAAGTAATATATTTCATAAGCCTTACAGCTGCCATAGATGGTGATTCCTCTGATGGATGTGAGCAAAGTAAATTAAAAACCTTCTGAAAAGGATTCACCATTCTAGACGCCATTAAGAACCCTCATGACTCATGGGAGGAGGTCAAAATATCAACATTAACGAGAGTTGATTCCAACCTTCATGGATGACGTTGAGGGGTTTAGGACTTCAGTGGAAGAGGAAACTGCAAATGTGGTGGAAATAGTAAGAGAAGTAGAATTAGAAGTGGAACCTGAAGATGTGATTAAATTGCCGCAACCTCATGATAAAACTTTAATGGATGAGAAATTGCTTCTTATGATGAGCAAAGAAAGTGGTTTCTTGGGATGGAATCTGCTCCTGGTGAAGATGCTGTGAACATTGTTCAAATGACTACAAAGGATTTAGAATGTTACAGAAACCTAGTTGGTAAAACAGGATTTGAGAGGATTGACGCCAGTTTTGAATGGAGTTCTGCTGTGGATATAATCCTATCAAATAGCATCACATGCTACAGAAGTCTTTCATGAAAGGAAGAGTCAATCAATACAGCAAACTTCATTGTTGTTTTATTTTAAGAAATTGCCATGGCCCCTTGCTTTCAGCAACCACCACCATGATCAGTCAGTGGCCATGAACATTGAGGCAAGACTTTCCACCAGCAAAAGGATTACAGCTCGCTAAAGACTGAGATGATCATTAGCATTTTTTAGGAATAAATTATTTTTAAAGTAATGTATTTGCATAGTTTTGGCATAATGCTATTACACTCTTAATATACTACAGTATACTGTAACATAACCTTATGCACTAGGAAACCAAAAAATTCATGTGACGAGTTTATTATGATATTGGCTTTATTATGGTGGTCTTGAATTGAACTTGTAATATTTCTTAGGTGTGCCTATATGGAACTAACAGTTGATTTGACTATAGTAAAAATCAGTAGGAATGCATTTTTTGTTTGGTCTTTAATATGGAAGTCATCTCTGTCTTTAAAAAATTATGTTTATTTTTTTCCTAATTCTTTTCATGCTTGTTAGAAAGTTTTAAAAACACTAACCTCACTTCTACCCCACTCTAATTTTTTTTTTTTTTTTGCTGGCTAACCAGTAGAGCCCTTGACTTTGATGTTATGAATTCCACACTCTGCCAAGCGAGGTAACTGGCCAGCCCCCTACTCTAATTGAAGATCTTAACATCCCTCTTAGATTTGTGAAATTTTTTTTATAGGAAGGTTAAAATGACTTGTTCAAGGTGAATAGCTTACAGTAAGTGGTAGTGGTTAGAAGAAAATGTTATTTTTACTTTTAAGTCTGTTGTTCTTATGTTTACAGAAGCACTGCCACAAAGTGAGATGTGGTAAGGGTTAGGAAATGTAGAAGGATATCAGACATTGCAATATGTGGTGCATTGGGAGGCTCCTAGCTTCAGAAAGTACTTATTTCTAAAGGCTAAGTTGTAGGCCATTATTTGGAAGTCAGTGGTTATTTACTGCATTGGTATAATCTTCTACTAGTTCATTTGATCTTCAGACTCATCATCTTCTTACTTGGCAATGCTAATTAATTTATAATGTATCAGAAGTATAGTGTTATAATAGTTTATAGCTAAGTCACCATTAGTTATTGTATTACATGGAAATGCACTCATTTCTATGTAGGTGTGCCAGAAATCCATCTGTCTCCTAGTACAGTGAGATGAGATATATCCCCCACCTCACCCACCCTCACTTGCCCTTAGTTCCGGTCTGTTGTTATTAATTACTGGCAACAGATATAGGAGCTGGTGCCAATATAAACACTGTTAGGATATGGTGGAGGTTAGTGGGAGACAGGCTTCTTGGTTAGTGTTTTGTGAACCTGAGGGATTGATTGAACTTTCTTTTTGTTTAGGGTTACTCATCTTCTTTTTTTAGGGTTACTCATCTGGGCTGCTTTCTTCTGTGGCCCTCAGTGGAATAAAACTCTCAGTAAAAGCATTGTCATGTTAAAAGACAAACTTTAGACAAATTAAATTTAACAGAGTTTAAAAATTTGAGCAAAGAATGATTCTCCAGAATCAGAAAAGGTTCAGAGTGGCTTCACGGCTGCTATGTGTTTGGGTAAGATTTATACACAGGAAATGGAAAGTGAAGCACAGAAAGCAAAAGTGAGGTACAGAAACAGCTGGATTGACTACAGCTGAGAGTTTGCCTTATTTGAACACTGTTTGAACAGTTGGCTGCCTGTAATTGGCTAGGACTCAGCTACTTGTTACAAGAATAGGTCATAGTCTGTTTATATATCAGTTTAGGTTACAGTTTACTGTGTATGAAGAAACGTTTAGGCCAAACTTAATTTAACAGTCATTACTTCTCTATATCACTTTAAAAGTTTTCAGCGTTGGGACTTTCACCTGGCACTTCCTTCCTTGTTTTTGTAGTTTCCTTTTGAAATCTCTCCTTCATTTTCTACATATGTAAAGCATTAAGACAGCACAGGGCTTTTTAGGAACAACAGTTTAGAATGGCTGGGATGTATGTTGGGTGAGGCTAAAGAGTGAGATGAAATGAGATGAGACAATTTAATTAAGAACGGGTTCAGGGCTGGTCCCGTGGCTCACTTGGGAGAGTGCGGCGCTGGTAGCGCCAGGGCCGCAGGTTTGGATCCTATATAGGGATGGCCGGTGCGCTCACTGGCTGAGCGTGGGGCAGATGACACCTTGCCAAGGGTTGAGATCCCCTTACCAGTCAAAAAAAAAAAAAAAAAAAGGGTTCATTCATGAAGTATTTAATGAGGAATTCTAGTTTTAGACTTCATCTTTGGACAGTGAGCAGCCAACCAGAAGGATTAACTTTTTTTAACTTTTGATCTTGCAATAATTTCAGACTTGAAGAAAGTTGCAAAAATACTACAAATAATTCCTCTATACCCCTCATCCAGATTCCCAAAATGTAAACATTTTACCATTAACGATATGTCCTCTTCCCACTCTTATGCTGTTTCTCTTTTTGTTTCTCACTCTCTGTGCAGAATCTTTTTCTGAATCATTATAAATGTAATGTCCCTTTAGTATAAGTACCTTAGTGTATAGCCTTCATAAAAAGAATTTCTTACACGATTTTAGTAGTTATCAAAATCAATAAATTAATATTATTACAGACTCTAATATATAGGTTTTACCTGCTAATGTTCTCCATACCAAAGTGAGAAATATTCTTTGGGTTATTTTTTTCCTGGTTCAGGATCCAATCCAAGAACACATAACACATTTAGTTGTAATGTCTATTCATTATTTCTCAGTCTGGAATATTTCCTTATTCTTAGTCTTTCATGACCTTGACATCTTTGAAAGTCATATTGTTTCAGGTTCTCTAAGGCATTGTCCTTTGTCCATCTGAGATCTCAACAGTGGATTTAACAGCCACAACCTTGTTTTAATCTTCATATAATGGTTTTCTGACAGTGGCCTAGATTTTTTCTGTTGGGGAGTCATTTTTTACTTTTAGCATTGTTGCTGTCTGGGGAGACTGGGAATTTTTTAGACCTTTCTTTTTTTTTTTTTCTTTTTGTGACTGGCAAGGGGATCGCAACCCTCAGCAGGTGTGGTCTGCACCACGCTCAGCCAGTGAGCACACCGGCCATCCCTATATGGGATCTGAACCCGCAGCCTCGGCACTCCAAGTGCTGCACTCTCCCGAGTGAGCCACAGGGTCGGCCCAAGACTGAGAATTTTTAAAACCAATAAGTCTTGATTACTTCTTGTCAATAGTCTTTCCTTTAGCTCTTTATACTTTTGCTTTTTAGTATAAATAGTAAGAAGAGATTAGATTGCACCTTCAACAGATACCTGAAAATCACCTTAGTTAATCATATAATTCATTAAATACATTTTCTATTTTTCATGTTAGCACAGGCAACAGTGTTGCTAAACTCAGTTACTACCTAACAAGGACTTCATTTCCTACAATTTTCAGTTACATTTTTCTCACTTCCCTTTAAGCCATCAATAGCAGCCTCCTGAAAGGCCATAAGGTTTCTATTAACAGTCTCTTTAGTGCTTATTAAAAGCATTCACTAATAATCTCCTGAAAATCCTGTGAACTTTTGCCCACTGTCTGATTCTAAGCAACACCTGCATATTGAAGTTTTGTTAGGGGAACATCTCATTCCTGCTGACAAATTCCCAGGAGTAATCTATAAATCTGTATTAGTTACCTATTGTAGCTTAACAAATTACCCTAACATTTAGTGGCTTTAAACAGCAATAAAAACATTTATTGTCTCATTATTTCTATGGATCAGGAATTTGGATTTAGTGGGTATTTTCTAGCTCAGGGTCTCCTATCAGATTGCTGGCTGGATGTTGGCTCATTTGAGGCTAGCTAGTCATCTAAAGGCTAGCTTAGTACTGGGGGATATTCTCCCAGGTGGCTTACTCAAATGGTTGGCAAGTTGTTGCTGGTTGATTTTCTTGCTGCACTGACCTTTCCTTAGGGCTGTTTGAGTGTCATATGACATGGCATCTAGCTTTTCCCAGAGTGAATGATCTAAGAGAGAGCAAGGCAAATGCTCCAATATTTTTTATGACCTGGTCTCAGAAGTCAGACACTATCAATTTATTTTTCTAGTCGAATGCTTTTTTTTTAAAGAAACCTTTTTTGGTGGTAAAATATATGTATAACATAACATTTGCCATTTTTAACCACTTTTAGGATGTATTGTCATTTTTGTAGTACTCTATTGGTTGCATAGATTAGTCTGTTCAGTGTAGTTAGGTACTATATAAGGGCAAAGACCACTGGAAGCCATCTTGGAGGCTGGCTTCCATACCCTGAGATTTGGGCACATAACCTTTTTATCATCAAATTTTTACGTAGACTTAGCATCCGTTGATGATTCTAGTTGATGATCTAGATTGATAAATAGTGATTGACAAAAGATAATTTTCTAATTTCATCATTCCTTTTATATCCATTAATTGGCATTCTACTGTAAATAAAAGCTTACAGTATTTCCTGAATAGAGGGGAAGGGAGGAGTCTACAGAGGAAATCATGGAGTAGATTGAATAATAAAAGGGTAAATATGTGTCCTTCGGATTTATGCTAAGGAAATTGTTGAAGGAATTTCAGTGTAGTGTTGGGGTCTCAGATATGAAGAAGGAGGAGTAGGTACGAAAAAAGAGATTACAGTGTCTTCCTCTGCTTTGGTGGGGAAAGAAGAAAAGAAGCATGCAGGCAAATAACTAGGTCACCTGAATGGATAATGGAGCAGAGAAAATAGGTGTGGGTAGAACCCTATGGGAGATATTTCTAGGCAGATTGAGTAAAAGGATGTGTAGGCAAGTAAGTTGTTTTCAGAAGTGTTTAAAAGAATGGATCATGAGTAAGAGGCTGGATAATAGATGTAGTGAAACTAGGGAAGCAGATACATAAACATTTGGAGGAAATGTTGGAACAAAGGCCTGGAGGACTCTCTGAGGTCCAGCAACAAGTATAGTAAGAGTGTGAGTTAACTGCAAGGTTATGGAGAAAGAGTATGTCATTGTGGTATAATATTTCATTGGAATGTTTTGGGTGATGACAGCGTCCAGTTTTAGGGAGACAGTTCTTTAGGGGTCTCTCACATTTACACTCATCTTGTGAATAGAGGCCCTGACTGCCTTTGTTCCAGATTATCTTTTCAAGGTTTCTTGTGTAGCAAACAGTATTGGACAGTGAGGCTCAGAGCAAAGGGCAGATTTGCTTATAGGCATTGAAGATACAGAAATAATACCTACTTCTGGAGTAACTGGCAGGCACACTTACTGTCAGAACTGGGTTCCTTTTTTGTAATGCAGCCGACTGCAAGTGTCCTATGGCCCTCTTCAGGTTACCCTGTCAGAATTGGGGCTTGGGGAACCAGTGCAAATGCTAATAGTCTGGCTGCTGCTATTGCGGTGAGTAATAAAGTCTTTTGTGTCCAGTGCAGAAGGCTTATATCGTCCAGCAACCATGAAACTGTGGTGGGCTAACTTGTTAGTTTGCAAGTATAGTAAGATCTTAGCTCCTTCTTAGTTTTTGACACCAAGATGTGGTCAGAGGCATACTGAAGGAGAGTCTAAGTGAAAGCCATTGGAATTGAGGATCTTTGGGGACTGTGAGGGTTGTCCATAGGGACACACCTACTTTCGTGGTCAGGGATGTTGGTTGAAGATTTTATCAGGATCACATGGAGTAAGGAAGAGTTACCTAAAGGAAACTAACAGGCACACAAAAACAAGAGATAAAGAGATATCTATTAGTGAATGACAGAGCCAGAATTTAAAACCAGGGATGCCTGACTCCAAAGTCCATAGATTTTTTCATACATCTTTTTTTGCCGTTTACTTGGAGGTAATAATCACATATCTTTTGAAACTTAGATAAATCAGAAGTATTACAATTTCGACTTTTTTGGGGGGGGGGTGTTAGTACAAATGGTGAGGTTTTCTCATGTTCTCAAAAGAGTACTAATGCAAAATATCTTTTATGAATCCTCTTCCAGGAAGTTCTTATGTAGACTGAGTAGTACTTGGAAGAAGAAATTTTTAAGAATTCGTAGCAGAGAAGGGATAGATATTTTGTCAAAAGAAGATAAAAAGTGAAAGTTACAAGTAGATGTCAATAGCCTTTTTGGAATTTTGCTTGAATTCAGAGGGTTAACTTCTTTATTTAATAGAGTTATGTCTTGTAACTTTTGTAGGGTTGAGATTGCATGTAATGCAAAGAGTCTCAATTATCTAAATTCATTAAGGTGTTTAGAGGTGTATTCTAGCTATCTAATTATAACATCATGGGGATTAAGTGAGCATAACCCATTGTTTTTCATTAATACAAATATTTATTAATGTTTTTATTATCTGTGGTAAACTAGTTGAATTTTCTTTTTCATAGATGAAGAAATATGGACAAGTTTAATTGGATTTGGTAAATGTTTATAAAGCATCTACTGAATTCAAAACACCATGCCCAATTCCTGGGAAAACAAACAAATTAAAAGTTGGAGAATCACAATAGATATTAAACAGTTTGTTTTAAGTTATGTATTTGGGGGGCATAATAGTGATAGAGTTCAGTTTATTTTTTTAAACTTTAGTGTTCCTTCCAATATGGCCTCTCTTTTGTATGTCTTAGAAATGTAGCTACAAGCAGTGAGAGTAGTGTTAATGGTAAATAGGTATGACTTTTCTGAAAAGCCATTTAATCACTCTATTTCATCTAATCTGTTTTGCTACGGATTGTAAGATGCACCCTCATTTTATGTATCACTACAGAAGGAAAAATGATGCCAAGTAAACTCTGACATAGTATCATTATGATACACACCCCAATTTTAGAGGTTTAAATAAATTTCTTAGAGGTCATTAAATATAGCATGTCAAGGAACTTAAAGTTCATATCCTTTTATCTGGTAAGTATTGGATATAAAGTTAAAAGATTAATACATATGGTTATCACTATTTAGCAATTTTAGTAGCTAACATTTAGAAATGATATAAATTGCCAATGATAGATGAATAGTTAAATTATGGCACATCTGTAAAATGGTTTATTATGTTTTGTCTTGTCTCAGTTTCCTCATCTGCAAGTTGATATTAGTACTTACCTCATAGGGTTGTTGTAAAGATTAAATGAATTAATACTAGTAAAATGATGTGGCACATATTAATTGACAATCTGGTTGTCTAGACAGAAAAAGCATCTTAGTATTAGCTAGCATTATTATTACACTTAAAATCCTGATTTAGAAGACTATTTAATGAAGTGCAAAGGTGTTTTTAATGTAAATGAAAGATACAGAGTATATTCCCAGTCATTGATCCATTTACAAATTAGTTTTTCACATTGTGACACTTCTTCGTCTCTGGTCAGGCATGTATGAGTATCTCCTAAGAAGGATATTCTTCTGCATAGCCACAATGTAATTATCTTACTTAGATATCTTACTTAACTTAACATTAATATAATACTGCTATCTAATATGCATTGCATATTCAAATGTCTCCAGTTAACCCACTTATGTCCTAATTTATAGCAGGTTTAAAAAGAAATTGATCGAGGATTCAATCAAGTATCTAGCATTGCATTTAATTGTTATATCTCTTTGGTCTCTTTTAATCTAAAACAGTCCCAAGGTTTTTCTACCTTTCATGATATTGACATTTTTAAAGAGTCCAGATCAGTTGTTTTACAGAATGTCCCTCAGCTGGGATTTGTGTGATTTGTTTCTTCCTGATTAGGTTCACATTAAGCATATTTGATAGAAATACCACATAGGTGACATATTGTTCTCAGTGTATCATATCAAGGGGCACGTGATATTAGTTTGTCCCATCATCCGTGACATTTTTGATCATTTGGTTAAGGTGTTGTCTACCAGATCTCTATTGTGAAGCTTTCTTTTCTCTGTGATTTGAGGCTGTGAACTTTGTTTTCCACAATAGTCTTTCATCCAGTGTTTTTAATGTCATATCCATTGATGATCTTTGCCTGAATATGTCATTACCATGGTGGTAATGTAGTCATTTTCTATTTCTATCAATGCTTTCATACTTATTTCTTGGCATGCTCTGATTATGAAGAGTTTCATCTAAACCTCTATCCATTGACCAATCTGTCTAAGATCAAGAAGACTCAAGTTTTTAAAAGTTCAGCTTGTTATAACAAGTTAATTCCTATTATTATTCTTTTTAATGCTCAAATTGTCCCATATTTGTCCAGGGGAAACCCCTCAAGTGGCTCTTGTGTCCTTTTGAAATTTTCTCAACAATTTATAAGCATTTCTTTAATTTCTAGCAAAACAAAATGCTCTAGGCTTATCTTTTCTTATTATAGCCCCAGTACTGGAATCAGCTAATTCTCCACTGACCACTGGTTTCTTGTAGTGAGGATAACATTTAGAAACCATTTCTACTTGCAGTGCGTCCCTGTCCTAGAATGGTCCCTGGACAGATAGTTGGAGAGGTTATATCAGTCCTTCTTACTATGGGCCTCTTGCTCTTATCCAGTATTGGTGTGTGTAGAACTTCTCCTGGATTCAGCTGCTGTTCTCAAATTGGCCCTCAGTGCTTTCCAGTGGATATTGTTGACTATTTTGGGATTTTCTTTTTGGTTCCCTCTTTCCTCACAAATGCTGTTACCATGCAGGTCTTGAAGCTCTTTTGTTTTCACTTGCTTATGTTTTGGGGTCAATGACAATACTTTGACATTTGGTTTTGTTGTGTTATTGTTACCAAACAAGGATCTGCCTTCCTGATATGCAGTCAAGCCATGCATTGAACACCAAGTTTTGCAGTGAGGAAGGTGTAGGCTTTTTTTGTAGGGTGCCAAGCAGGGAGAACGGAAACTATTGCTTAAAACCCAAACTCCCTGCTGACTTTCAATCATGATTTTTGTTTTTGTTTTGTTTTCCAATCATGGGATTTTGTAGGCAGAAATTAAGGGTAAGGGGCTAGGGTTTGTGAACAGCTTGTGGACATCTCTGATTGGTTGACTCTTGTGCAGGTGTCAGCAGTTAATCTGATTTATTTCTGTCCTTGTTGTCATCCTGTGTGGAAGGTGTGCAGTCTGTGTGTCAGGTGGTTTGTTCCACCTCCAGCCTCAAGAATCTGCAAAACAACTGTGTGCCACTGGTGTTATCTTCAAAACAGAAAGCAGAAGCATCTTGTGACTCTAAATCACTACTATTGTTTAAACTATTATTATTTTATGCCTAACTGGTTACATTTTTCTTAAGGATAAACAGAATACTCTTTCAGCAAATTTTCATAATCTTTTTCCTGTTGGAAGTTCTCATACTTATTAGTTAAAGTCTACATGCTTGATTACCATATGGCTATAGGCTAGCTAACACAGAGTTTTGGTTTTGCTGTCTAGTTGCTTTGTCTGTTTTTATGTGGTGATACAGAAATTGAGAAACTGTTGCTTCCACCATCTTCTCTTTCTTGCTACTTTAAATGGGGTTTTCTCTTTTATTGTATCTTTTTTATTGTCTGTTTATAAGAGCTACTGGTTTTTATATGTTAATTTTACATCTTACTGCCTTTATTGTTTGAGGTATTTTTATCACTGATTCATTTTATCATCGATTTACTTAAAATTTTATAGGAGGATTTTAACCTCAAATAATTATTTGAGACAGAAGAAGTACAAAGCAGTTTAAAAAGGCTTTTTTTCTTCTTTCTTTTTTACTTAAAGGCTTACATTTTAAAAAGGCTGTTTTACTGAATCCTTTGTGTCGTAATAAATATTTTAAAAGCAAGTAATCTTTTGTTTTACGCTTTAAACGTAGGCAATAGCAGGAGCAAATCAATCTAAAACTTTTAGTTGTGGCTTTTCAATTAAGTGGAGTAATGGATGAAGAAAAAGCAGGTAGTGTAGAAACAGAATATATTAATATAAGCAATTTGGAGTAGCTATCCAACCACTCCTACCTCTTCCCTCTGCAGCTTGTTTTATTCATTTTTCTTATGGTAGTAATAATGACATGGGCTCTAAGGTTCTCTTTCTATATTTTTTCCTCTAAGTTTTTTTTTTATTGTGGTAAAATACACATAACAAAATTTACTGTCTTAACCATTTTTAAGTACACAGTTCAGTGGCGTTAGATGTATTTATATTGTGCAACCATCTCCACTATCCATCTCCAGAACTCTTTTCATCTTGCAAAACTGAAACTTTATACCCATTAAACAATAAACTCTTCATTTACCCTTCCCCACAGCCCCTGAAAACTACCATTCTACTGTCTGTGTCTATGAATTTGACTACTCTAAGTACTTCATATAATTGTACAGGATTTGTCTTTTTGTGAATGGCTTTTATGCACTTAGCATAATGTCCTCAAGGTTCATCCCTGTTGTAGCATATATCAGATTTTTTTTTAAGGCTGAGTGATACTTAATAATATGTGTTCACCACATTTTGCTTATCCATTCATATGTTGATGGACACTTGGTTTGCTTCTACATTTTAGGTGTCAGGGTTTTAAAGACAGATAGAAATGTGAATCTGGAACTTGAGATGGGTCAGGCTAGATGGATATTTGATCCAATAATAAATGAAATTATTAATATTTTAAAAACTCATAAAATTGGGAGATTTTGATGGAAGAGAAGGTATCAGAAGAATAACTGTCAGATAGACTTTAAGTCATGAGGCTTTGCTTGGAGTAGGGACTGATGTGTTAGTGCATTAGATATAACAAAAGGAAAAAAATTTGTTCGGATTTATATTAAGAATCATATACTACCCCTTGCCTCCAAAAAAGCTTTGGGACTTTCTAAAAATTTTTAATATTACTCTATTTGCTCTAGTTATTCTTTTGTCAGATAATGATCCTCTTCAGTCTTTTTTTTATTCTTTTTTCCATGTGAACCTGAATCTAGTACTTACCTAGTTTTGCCTTTCTGAAGCTAGACTTCCTTGGACTTGTATTACTCACACTGTATTTCTAGCTTTGAATATCTTTTACATGTTTTTCTTATATTTTCATTTCGCTTTTAGACTATTAGTTGTCTTTATATATGTGCATGTCTTACTGTCAGGCTATATTGTTTCTCAAAATTGATCCCTATATTTTGTGCTTTACTGTCCTTCCACGATGCATAATATGGCTTCTTGAACATAATGAAACCATGTGAAATACCTTTTTAAAAAAAAAAACCAAACCCTGAGTTTGAAGTGTGGAGTAATAGCTTACAGGGAGCATTGTTGACAACTTTTGAGTAATTAATTCTAATTTTAGTTGTATGAATATAATGTAGTAGTAGTCGTACGTACATTTACAGGCACATAGTAATATGAAACTGGAGCAGGAGATATTAATGGAGTAAGAGGTATTTGCTGAAGTCGTGAAAAGTGGTATGTTCTGAAGAGGTGTTGAGAAGGGAGGGTGAGGACTTTTATCCCTGGAAGTGGAGAAAGCTTTAGTATTAAATGTTGAACTGAATATACTTGTTAATCAGGCAGAAAGAGGTTGCAGTGAGCATTAAATCAATTATTATTAATTCCTTTGTATTATATAGTTTTCTTGCCTTTTCCTGCCTCTAGAGGCCACCTACATTCCTTGCTTTGTGGCCTCTGCCCTCCTCCTTTAAAGCCAGCAATGTTGCGTCTTTCTGACCATTCTTCTGTAGTCACATCTCTCCTTGACTCTCTTTTTCGACCTCCCTCTTTCACTTTTATGGACCCTTGTGATTACACTGGGCCCACTTAGATAATCCAGGATAATCTCCCCATTTCAAGGTCCATAAGTTAATTACATTTGCAGAGTGCCTTTTGCCATGTAAGGCAATGTATTTACAGATTCAGGGGATTGGGAGGTGGACATCTTTGGGTGCCATTATTCTGCATACCATAGATATATTCTCTTGTGCCATGAGAATGTCTTGAGTTCTGCCTACTTGCACAGTGGTGACATGCATTTTTGGGTCAGCATAGTGGTTGTGGAGGTTGAGTAGTTACATCAACCCATTGGACACCATCAGGTTTCAGCCTAGTAGAACCGTCATTGAGCCAAAGCCCAGTGTTTAGGGGAAGCTGTGTGAATTGAAGTTCACATTAAACCAACAGCTTTGTGTCAGGTGGTGGAGTGGGCGTAACTACCATCTGTTAATGTAAAGCTGGGCTGCTTTGGCGGCCAGGCCAGTTGTATTCTTGAATAGACCATTCCCATCTGGCAAGTGAGGATTTGGGGGCCCTTCTCACATTGTTAAGTCTGACTTTATGTTAGGTATCTTAGGCTAGAGAGTCACAAGGCCTCCATGGGTCTGGTGTTCAGTTTCAGCAAGAGCCCAGTTGCAAGCTAATAGCTGCTTTTCAAGGAGGCCTTGTTAGCTGTGTCAGTGAGGCAACACATCCAAAACCCCAATGTGCACCTCTGGGTGGAGGCCTTTTGCCAGAGGATTCAGTTGGCAGAATCATCGTTTACAGAAACTTGTAGGTCAAAAGCATAATGAGGACTGTGGGGCCCCAAAGGCAGAGAGTGTGCTACAACTTGCTGCACAGGTTCCAACATAACTTGTTGGTTTGGGCTCCTCTCAAAAGATGCACATTTGTAGTATAGTTGATACAAAGGACCAAGTAGAATGTCGAAGTGAGCCACATAGAACCTCTAATACCTGTACAATTCAGTATGGTCAGGCTCCTTTTAGATGGTGGGAGTCTGAAGAGACTGCAGTTTTTCTTTGACTACCAGAGAAATTTGATGTTGTGATCTGTTCCTGTAGTTCCCAGAAACTTTACTTGTTGAGCAGGTCTTTGAATTTTATTGGTGTTTTTCAGCCAACCCTATTTGCAGAGGGTGATAACATCACAGTCAGCTCTGAGGCTGAGGCTTCTAACTTACCAACCAATAGTGAAAGCTTTGGAAATCAGAGGATGGAGGCACTAGTGCTGAATCCTAACATACCTATTTGTGACAAATGGCAAGGGAGTTTAGGTTCTTCTGGGGATGCACTTCAAATATATATTGGAGGCCTTGTCACATGTGCAAACTGATCTTGATCCTTGGGTGTGAATGTTATGGCAAAGAGATATTGGAAATGTTCAAGGTAGTCTACCAAGTACCATCAGTCTGTGTAATGGATTTAGTCTGTAACAGCTGGGGCTATAAGAGCACTAACTAAACTCAGTTGGCAGTAATTCACTATAATCCTCCAGCTCCTGTTAGCCTTTTTCACTGGCCTTGCAGGGCATTCGTGTTGAGATATTGCATCTCTTAATATCCCTTCTACTTTAACTTTTTTACCAAAGCTGTGGCTTCCTTTTGTCCTCCTGGTGTGCTGTACCATTTCTGTTGGACCACCCAGGAAAGAGAAATCATTTGGGGAGCAATTCATGTGTCCCACTAGCACTTCTGTACATGCTACTCTTCTTGATTGTGAGAATATCCTTTTGCACTTAGGAGATGGGTAAAGATAAACATATGACACAAGGGTTGGCAAACTTTTTCTGTAAAGGACCAGATAGTAAATATTTTGGGCTTTGCAGACCGCACACAGTCTCTGTCACATATTCCCTCTCTCTCTCTCTTTATTTTTTTGTGAAGGATCTTTTCAAAATGCAAAGTCATTCTTAGCTTTGGTGTCATAGTTTGCTTACTCCTGATATACCAATTCCTGCTATACCTTCAGATATACAAGCAATAATCAAAGTACAGTTAATTGCCCAAAGGCCCCACCTACAAAGTCTTGTTAGTTTTCTTACCATCCATGAATCCTGCCCACTGAATCCTGGGGCCTTTTTCTTCCATAAGTCCAGGTAAGATAGTGATTTGGGTGCCTGTATCCAACAGAGCCATACAAATTCATTTCTCTCCTCTCCCCAGATTCCCTAGCACACTTGGATGGGTGCGTGTGACCATTGATCCCTCTTTGGGATGGGAAAATCTCATCTCTAATAATTTTTTTCCTTAAAGCAGCTTAATTCACCTAGTTATTACAATGGAGTGAAACTGAAGCTGACTGCCTAGCCAGAGGTTAGCAACCACCAGGGCACCATTTGGGCATCTCTCTTTAAATGCACTTCCTGGCACTCAGCCTGCAACCACCTCATCAATTCCTCCTCATTACCAGGCAGTACAATGAAAGTCCATTTATTGCCTGGTTGACCATACAGTTTCTCACTTAGGTTTGCTACCCATTCCCATAGACTTTCCTTGTATCCCATTAATTGGCCTATGAGGTCCTTATCCTTCTTCTTCCAGAAAGCCATGTCCTTAATAGCATCACATTCTCATCACCAAACTGTGAAGAACTTTGAAAGAGGCCTATAACCTTACCCTGCTTGTAAGGTAGTTAGGAGACAGGAGATTTCTGGGTCAGAGATGCAGGACAGTTTATTAGTTACAGCAATAGCAGTAGCCAGAGTATCAGTATTTTTTTCACCATTCCTCCAGACCCAGTTCCCATAGGGCAATGCAAAGAGGGCCAGATGACATCTGCTCATGCCATCTGTTGCATTACATGAGAGGGACCCTAAGCCTGCCCTTTGCTCCTAAGGTAGACACTCTCTATGTTCTGAGGCTATTCACCATAGAAGCAACCTTGAAAAGATAGCTCAGAATAAGGGACAGTCATTTCCTTACTTGAAAGACATGTAGAAACAGGAGAGACTTACAGAGGATTGTCTTCTGACAAATGGCAATTCTCAAATTGAGTGGCTTATACAGCTAAGTCCATAATAGGTGTTCTTGATTGACAGACAACTTTCTTCCAAGTAGTGAATCAGGGTCTTAAGTTCCTTCCATCTTGTTACTCTGCCTTCTTTAAAATGTTGCTTCTAGGCTGGCCCGGTGGCGCACTGGATAGTGCGCCGCTTGGGAAGCGCGGCGGCGCTCCCGCCCGAGGGTTCGGATCCCACATACAGACCGG
>NW_007727995.1:117482-125030 GCF_000696425.1 Galeopterus variegatus | reverse complement strand
TCCGTTGCCGGACACGGAAAAAGACAAAAAAGACAAAAAAAAAAAAAAAAAAATGTTGCTTCTATTGCAACAGTGCTCATTTGTATTAATTTCTGTAAGAGGAAGCACTGTGGACACTAAATAGTTTGGAGCTAGTATTCAGATTGCATTGGCTAGAACCCAGTGAAATGGCCACACTAACTACAGAGGAAGCTGGGAAATGTCTAGTTATATTCCAAATGAGAACAAGTGAGTTTGGTGAATAGCTGGCTGTCACTAACTCATTTTAGCCTGTTCTTCTTGTTAAGTCATATGTAATCAAAGCGATTAAACAGAGCATTTAAAAAATGAAAGTTAAAAAACAAAACCCCACTTCAGATCACATCATCCAGAAATAGCCATCATTACAACTAAGTAAACATTACAGATTTCTTTTGCACAGATAGCTATATAGATAAAAAGGATGGTTAGATAAAAATTATTTCAAAATGAGCTAATACAATTATATTGTTTTAAAATATTAAAGTCAGATATTCTTGACTATATAGAGGGAAAAGAAATGAAAGTAAAATAGGTGATATTATTGAACTTCACATAAAATTTCCTTACCACAGGAGATATTATTTCCTTAAAGATACTTTTAAGTTTTTTAATTTAATTTAATTTAATTTTTTTCTGGTGGCTGGTTGGTACAGCGACTTTTAAGTTTTAATAATAGAAATTATAAAAACAAGTAAAGACGTTAAAGAATTAAGACAGTGTTTCTAGTTTGGATCCTCTTAACTGTAAGTTAATAGAATACTCAGAATGGCTAAAGCAACTGGAAATTTACTATTTTGTGTAAGATTAGAGGTTAGACTTTTCTAAGATTGGTTAATCTAACAATAGTCAATGCAACAGTGGCAGGGCATTGTTGACTTTTTTTTCGATGATTCTCTTGGCTTTTTCAGTCACTGCTGTTGTTCCAAGGGTCATGGCCTAACACTTGAGCATCTAAAGGCAGAAAGGGGGTACCCTTCTAAGAGTGAGGAGAACATTCTCAGCAGTATCCTAGAAATTTCCCCTTCTATTTTATTATCCTGACCTAAACCTGTGCCACCCCTAAAGCATTCAGTGGCTAAAGAGCGTAGATTTATATTAATTGCCTTAGATTCTGTCCATGTTCACCTCTGAAGAGGGGAATTGGGCCTCTTTTCTGAGAACGTGGGAGGGTGATCTTGATTTTCTCAGGAAAATCAGAGACTTTGTTAACAAGTAAAGAATTTATGTGTAGTTATAGTTTGGTGACAAACTGTTATGTTTAGTTTTAATTACATGCTGCAAATTCTATATCAAGCTCCTGCTATGAAAGGCCAACAGTCTCTTTTTCTCCTATCCAGTTTGTTTGTCCTTAAAGATATTTATGTTACATTTTTCAGGTTCGTGACCTGTAAATATAATCCTTAGAGTTTTGTAGGCATTCTGTATGTAAATTTGTTAGATGCTCATTACCAGTCCTTTTACCATAGCATCTCTAGTAAATTTTTTATATCATCTCTTAAATTGGTTGAATTTTATTAAGTAACTTTTATTAAGAATAAGTTTTTATGATCTGTATTCTCTGATATCTTTCATAATGGAGGTGCTTCCTTCTTGCTTTAATTTTTTGAACTATATCTTGGGTGTATGTAATATCACTGGGTTACAATTTCTTTACCCTACCATCTTAAACAACAGGCCTGGAATATTGCTGTTGAGATGACTACATGCGCCTCCCTCACCTGCCCTTTTTTCCCTCCTTGCATTTAAGTTTAACTACAATATGTCTTGGTGTTGCACATTCAATATTTTCAGAATGTATTTTTTCCATTTTCATTTTGTGGACTTTTAAGTTTGAATATACTTTCTGCTCCCCATTCATTGGATTCTGTACTTCAAGAATATAAAGTTGTCCTTACGTTTCTATAGCTGTCCTTCTCTAACTGCTTTAACATCTGTTTTGTTCACTTGCATTGCAGTGATTATTTCTTTTAGCAGTATTTTTATTTTCAACAATGTCTTTTCTTTTCTTTGCTGTTTATAATAATTCTGTAATGATACTGTTTTAGTCTTCAATTTATTACTTTGTTTCTGCAATCTCCCTTTTTAACCTTTTCCTGTTTTATTGTTCAAGAGCTTTGTTTGATCTCATGTTCTAATTGTTTTATTTAGCATGGAACAGTTTGAGAAGTATCTTTATGCTGAATTTTATTTACTCCTAGATTGTAATTTTTGGCTGTTCTACATATGTTATGCCCTTTATATGATTTTTTGGCTATAATCTTTTTGCCATGCAACTTTTTTTTTTTATCTTGCTCATGCTTGGGAGGCTGTTTTTAAACATTTGCTCTAGTGTGATTTAGGTAATTTCTTGAAAATTTTCTCACCACTTTCGAGACCACAGTTTAAGGGCTAAGTAAGTATTTTGCATTTTTGTGAAGCCATAGGAAATGAAAGGTCTGCAATATAAAAGCTCAGCTTAGGACAGTGTGCAGTTTTTGGTAGAACTCCAGGCTGGGTTTTCTTTTTCTAGTATTTGATTAAATGTCTTTTACCATGTTCTAAATCTCAACTGTGGGTGTATCTTACTCCTTTGGAGGAATATGTGGGATTTTACCTAATTCATTCTTAGCCTTGATCCTTTACTTCCAAAGAGTCAGCACTTGGGCCGGCCCGGTGGTGCACTGGAGAGTGCGCCCCCTGGGAGTGTGGCGGCGCCGAGGGTTCGGATGCCATGTGGAGACCGGTTCCTGCTCACTGGTTGAGTGCGGTGCGGGCGCAACACCGAGGGTTGCGATCCCGTTACCAGTCAGTAAAAAAGACAAAAAGGAAAAAAAAAAGAGTCAGCACTTCACTCCCCCCGGCCTCCCCAATTTTTCCTGTTCTGCCCTGAAGCCAGTACTACTCTTTAGGCAGAAAGATAAAAAGGCAAACAAACAGGTGGAAAAACAAAAAGATAAGATTGCTTCTCTCCAGATTTGGGAGTTTTGCTTATATTCTCAGAAGTTTAGGGAATTAGAGACAGGATTAAGAACTGAATCCTATAGCTCAGCCTAGGGCAATTTCTACTCTTTTCTAAAATTACTCCTTGCTTGCCAGTTTTCGTTTAGTGCATTATTATCTGCCCCCGACCCCTATTTTGTTTGCTGTTGGGTTTAGTTGGTTGGTTATTTTTTATTGGTTTTTGTTCATTTGTTTTTTACATTGGAAAATTTGTGCTGTGATTTCAAATTTTTACTTGAAATTGGTTTATAACGATATTTTATGTTATTTGAATATAGGGATTCTTTCTTTACTAGAAATTCACTCAATTCCAACATAAAGAATGGAGTTATCTTAAAATAACTCACATATATGTTTTTCTTTCTTATGTTATGGCTAAGTATTAATTTCTATTATTGGGCTTCCTGATGAACTCTTCTTGGCAATTAGTGATAATGAAATTCTTTCCTGTATGTTAACAAACCTTTATTAATAATTTAGTCAGGTTTTTCTGAGAGGTAGCGTCAAGCTCAATATTGCATTCTTTCCACAATTCACTTCCTAAGTTGCTCCAAACATTTCTGTCAGTGTTTCCTAATTATATGTTCACTGTTCAAAACTCTAAGATATTTAATCCCTCTGGTCCTGAAAATATGGATTTACAAATATTCTCTTAACTGCTTCTCTAACCATTTTTTACCCATTTTAGTTTGAACACTGGAAACATTGGACCTGTCACTTGGTTGTTTGTCTTGCTCTAAACTTAAGTTAAAAACTTCTGTATGACAGTCCTTAAGTTCTTTACACAGAAAACAGTTCATTCTGGAGCTAAACCTACTTTAAAATTAGGTTCTTTACAGGGATGCAAATCCTGCTGCATTAATTTCCTTATTGAAACTATTTGGTACTCTTATTATCTTAAACTTTTCTCTCCCTTCCCTCTTTTCCATCTCTTTCTGCCTTCTCCCATCTCTTGGGGGCTGTAGGAAACAGAGTCCACCTTTTGCTTGCTTAAGCTATATCTTTCTGATCAGTAAAAATGTAAATAAAACTGTCTTCACAGGGCTGGTTTAAAGATTGAGGTAACATATGTATTTGTAACTTATAAACTTCTACAGTTACGATTTTTAGTTGTTAATTATGCATACTCACTCATTTGGGAGTGATGTTGGTTATCATGACCTATGTCTTTACATAAAAATATTTCGTGTTGGTTTATTTCCTTTTCCTTCTGGTTGTTTTCTCCCCTTGCATAAATCTTTTAAACAAAACTTGTCATATTAGCCATTTTTCTAAATCTCTAAATAATCTTTAAGAATATGCTTATTTTTAATAGCCGTTATATGATTGTATAACAGTTTTTTCAAGCACACCTCTATTTTTGGACATTCAGGTTTTCATTTTTTTCCCATTGCAAAAAGAAGTGTGATACATTGTATTTAAACCTTTGCTCATCTCCTAGAGGTGAAATTACAAGGTCAGAGGGTATGGATATTTTTATGATTTCTAATTCTTTTTTTTAAAATTGTTTGCATTTCTTCTAGTAATGTATACAAGTTCTCGTTTACCTCTAACCTAGGCAACATTGTGTCTTATCATTAAAAACAAAACCCAACAACTTTGATTTCTAGGTAGGAGAAAAATACTAATTTTGGTTCTTTAATAGTTGGGTTACACATTTTAATTATTTGTGTTTAGTGGCTCTTTGTTTCTTTTGTGAATTGCTCAGTCATGCCCTTTGTGCATTGTTCATTGTTCTCTGGCACATATATTTTCTTATTGATTTATATTAAATCAGTGTTACAATACAGAATATGTTAATTTTACTGAATTCTTAGTTTGTTATTTGCTTTTTAAAGATTTGCTTTTAAATTGATGTAGAAAACTTTTAAATTTGTTTAGTTATATCTGCCTTTTCCCTTTCTGATATTTTACTTTGTATTTTTGGTTTGAAAAGTCTTTCCTTCCTTAAAGTCAGATAAAGGTTTTTTTTTTTTTTTTTTGTCTTTTGTCTTTTTCCGTGTCCGGCAACGGATCGCAACCCTCAGTGTTGCCCCCGTACCAGACCAGGGACCAGCAACGGGATTGCAAACCTCGGCGTTGCTCCCGCGCCTCGCTCAGCCAGTGAGCGGGAGCTGGTCCGTATGTGGGATCCGAACCCTCGGGCGGGAGCGCCACCACGCTTCCCAAGCGGCGCACTATCCAGTGCGCCACTGGGCCGGCCCCAGATAAAGGTTTTTAAAAATACTTTCTTGCAGACTTACGTATAACTCTTTAAAATAACCCATCTGGATTTTGTTTTATTTTGTCTGAGATTCTTCTCCCTAAATTATTAACCAGTTTTTCTACTACCATTATTAAGTAATTTTAGTCTTTGCTGATTTGGAATCCCTTTTTTTCACATACTAAATATTCATGTATAATTGAGTCTTTTCCTAGATTTCCTGTTTGTTTTATTAATCTATTTAAATCAGCCTATCTTTTTTAGTGAAAGTCATTAGACTGTTATGATTCACATTTTACAGGTTGTTAATATGAATATAATATATGAACAGTGTGTTCCACTGACCATTCGCAACCCTCATTTCAGGATACACACCTTCATGTATCACATGGACCAGAGTTTTGTGTTATTCCATGATTTGCTTTGTATGACTATTATATATTTCTACAATGGGTCTTCAAAAAGTTCATGGAAAATATGTATTATGAAAAAACTATGGGGCTGGCTGGTTAGCTCATTTGAGAGAGTGTGGTGCTGGTAACACCAAATTCACAGGTTCAGATCCCTGTACTGGCCAGTCACCAAAAAAAAAAAAAAAAAAAAAAAAAACTATGCATGGATTGCAAAAATTTTTTGCATCAGAATAAACTTGTACTAACTTGTCACAACATGTCTGAACAGGATCTAGTCTAAGGCACTAAGAAGGATAAGACATCAGTTTGAAAACATCCCCTATTAGAGCAACATGAATTCTACTAAAATTGAAGCAAGAATAGACATCACATCACGTTTATGGGGAAACTTGGGTGGAAGTATGGTGAAATCATTGATGCTTTACTAAAAGTTTATGGGGATAATGCCCCCCCAAAATGAGCAGTTTAGAAGTGATAACTCATTTTAAGAAGGGATGAGGTGATGTTGAAGATGAAGACTGCAGTGGCAGATTGCCCACTTAGTTTGCAAGGAAAAAATTGATCTTATTCATGCCCTAATTGAAGAAGAGCAATGGTTAACAGCAGCAGAAACATTAGCCAACACCTTAGACATCTCAATCGGTTCATCTTCACAATTCTTTTTTTTTTTAAAAAAGAAAATGTAATTTTATTTTTTTAGATTCTAGGATGTTGTTGTGGAGCAGTTGGGAGGGAGGGGGAGGGGGAAAGGGGAAGAAAATGTGATGGAAGGAGGAGTAAGGAGGAGGGGCAGGATTGAGGTCTGTGGCACCCCCTTCATTCCCACAGGGGAGACTGGGGGGCTTCCAGTGGTGGCTTGGTCATTGCCAGACTGGGTACAGATGTCAGGGGACTGTGGCAAAAGCCCTCGCCCTCCACAACCCTAGCTTGGGAACCTCGGGCCCTTCTTGCTTGCTGTGGTTTGGTGGTCATCATTGGGCTGGTTGCACGTGTTGGGGGGGCATGGCTGAGGCCCTTGTGCCCCCACTGCCTTGGTCTGGAGCAGATCCTGTAGTGGCTTGGTGGTTGCCACTGGGCTGGTGACGGATGTTGGCGGGGGGGTGTGACTGAGGCCCGAGGTCCCCCACCACTCCAGCTCGGGAGAGCCCAGGGGGCTTGCTGCGGTGGCTCAGTGGTTGTTGCTGGGGGTGGTTGTGCATGTTGGGGTTGTGTGGTTGAGGCCCTTGTCCTCCGCCCTTGGAACTTGTTGCAGGTGTCAGGGGGCATTGCTGAGACCCCTGGCCCTCCCCCCTTTCTGGCTTGGTAGCCCAGGGGACTTCCAGTCCTTCTAGGTGTTATAGGTGTTCTTTGGTGCAGTGAGACCTTTACTGGTTAATATCAAACTTTGTCCCTGGTTGCTGGTATTTTGTTTTTTCTTTTAGTTCTGTATTGGATCATTTTTCCCCCCCTTTTTTGTCTTTTTTACTGACCGGTAACGGGATCACAACCCTCGGTGTCGCGCCCATACCGGGGACCAGCAACGGGATCGCAACCCTTGGTGTTGCGCCCGCACCGTGCTCAGCCAGTGAGTGGGAACCGGTCTCCACATGGGATCCGAACCCTCGGCGGGAGCGCCACCGCGCTCCCAACCGGCGCACTTCTCCAGTGCGCCACCAGGCCGGCCCTTCAATGAAAAGTTTTGAGAGCAATTAGCATAAAGTGTTTCTAAAGAGAAAATTATGTAAAGAAAATAATTTACACTGTACATTCTTTAAACACACATTTTAATACTATTTAGAAGTGATCCAATAGGTTCTTCCAAGACCTTAAAATCCCCCACCAAAAAAAGGGTAACGTTATAAACTCTAAATTCGGTTTTAAACATGCTTTTCATAGATAATAAACTATTCCCTAAAAAGCAATTCAAAATTAACTGCTTCCAGTCTCTTTTAC
>NW_007727995.1:104402-116482 GCF_000696425.1 Galeopterus variegatus | reverse complement strand
ACTCTGCACTGGAACTAATTTGTTGTCCTTTGCTTACTTCTAAAATGGGGGAACTTCTGTGCGGACCAGTACTTGAGCTGTGTGGTTTAGCGAAATTGCTGCTTTGCTACTGATTCCCTGGGGAAAGCTTTTTGTGCAGCTCAGGTTTTAATGGTTGACTTTATAGGTATTTGTGGGTCTAGTGAAACCCAGTGCACCTGATTTAGAAACTCTGGTCTGGGCCTGAGTCTTTTCATCAGACTGCATGCCATGCAATTCTATATTCCTGACCAGTCTCCTCTGAATGGCCCTATGCTGATCGGGGGACAGATCAGCTGTCCTTGCTGTGCCCCAGTTTTCTCCCGGTGGGCCCGTCTCCCCTACTGCCCATGCTGCAAACACTTTCCAGGGGACGGGCCATGTGCCGGTCCCTTGTGATGACTCACTGGCCTCTGAATGGCTCCTTTTTTTCAGTGTTGTTGCTCCTCAGTCCTGTGTGGGTCCATAGGAACAGTATTAGTGGTCTTGCTGGCCTAGGGGTCACCAAGGCCCTCTTCTTCCCTGCCGCCTTCAAGCAACTTTATTCAAAGGGCACAGCTGCAGCTTTTGCCAGCTCCTGCTCCATGTGTTCAGCAGCTCCAGCCTGAAAGTGGTCAGGGCTCAGAACACTAGGAGCAGTTTTTTCTTTCTCTCATCATGGCTTCTCCCATCTTCATGCACTCCGTAGGTCTCTCTTCCTCCTCCCTGAACTCTAGCAGCCCCAGCTTGGCTGTTGTTGCTTTTTTATAGTTGTAAATTGGTTGATTTGTGGGACAGAGTGATGCTGGGGACCATCTATTCTGCCATCTTGCCTGGAAGCCCCATGAAGCTAAGATTTTAATTCTGAGGTTATATAGTGACAGAGCTCAGAACAGAAATTAGGTCTCCTGGCCCCCCCTCCAGTGCTCTCTGATGCTTGTTCTTTTCCCAGTGGACACTTAGTGCAGGAGATAGCTGGAATTCTGGGACAGGTGCATCTGGCATGAGCCTCAGGCTGCTTCTCCTCATGGTGGAAAGTGGCAGGCAGCTGGCAGGTACAAGCAGATCACATGGTGAGAGGAAGCTAGACAGCAGCTTCACAATTCTGACTGAAAAATTATAGTCGAGCAAATTTTCCACTCGATGGGTGACCAAACTGTTGTACCCAGATTAGCTGCAGACAAGAGCAGAACTTTCAATGGAAATGTTCAACAAGTGTGATCAAGATTCTGAAAGCATTTCTTCAAAGATTTGTAACGGATGACATGTGTCTTTACAGTACCATCCTGAAGGCAAAGCACGATCAAAGCCATGGCTGCCAAGAGGTGGAAGTGGTCTAATCAAAGCAAAAGTATTCATGGTCAAGAGCAAAGGTCATGGCAACAGTTTTTTAGGACACTGAATGCATTTTGCTTGTTGACTTTCTGGGGGACCAAAAAACAAGAACTTAGAAAAAACTTTTAGAAAAGTCAGCCAGAGCTTGAGCAGAAAAACACCCAGGATACTTTCACCAGAGAGTTCTTCTCCACCCAACAAGGAATTTTGCTTATTCCTCTCATCAAACAGGCAGTTTTGCAAGAGTTTCAATGGAAAATCATTAGGCATCCACCTTACAGTCCTGATTTGGCTTTTTCTGACCTTTTCGTTTCTTAATTTAAAAAAAAAAATTAAGGGGCACCCACTATTCTTAAGTTAATAATATGAAAAAGACTGCATTGACATGGTTAAATTCCCAGGATCCTCACTTCTTTAGAAATGGACTAAATAGCTGGTATCATTGCTTACAAAAATGTTTTGACCTTGATGGAGCTTATGTTGAGAAACAGAGTTTATAATTTTTTATTTTTGTCTTTTATTTTCATTTTTCCTTGAACTTTTTGAAGTCCCCTCTTACACACAACATTTTCACACATGTACATGTGCATACTTTGCCTTTTACTCTCAATCTTCTTTCCAACTTATTAGGATCTGTTTACCTTATTGTTATTCAGGATTATTCACTCTTAAATTATCCCAGCTCTTGTAACCTTGAAGAATAAAGCTCCAAATGGGAAGTAGAACATATATAGTAAAGAAGGATAGAAACACTCCTTTATTATCTGCCACATCCTGTTGATCAAAGCAAGTCATAGGCTAACCCAGGTTCAAGGGAGTGCAGAAGAAGCCATCTTATGATGAGAGGAGCAGTTATATTCCATTGCAAAGAATGGAAGCATGATTCCTTGGGAGTCATTATTATCTGCCACCATGAAAGTAACTTTAGGATATTAAAGTTTCTAAAAAGCCTAAATAAAAAGTATTATTTTGTTCATTTATGTTTTATGTTGTTAAAGAATTAAAATTACAGTCAGAAAATGTCTGATATACTTAGATCAGTAATTAAAAGCAGAAAGTGGCAGTATGTAGGGTATTAACAGTAAAACATGTATCTTTAATTTTTATGTGTTTTGTTCTGCTGGTTTGTAATCTCTCTTAGGTCAGGGATGTGATTTTAATCTTCCATGCCTTGAACAGATTAAGTGTTCTGAATGGTTATATTTAAACACCATGAGAAATAAATAAAAACAACTAATGCTTTAAATAGTAAGTTTCACACCCAATACTGTTTCTTATCCTATAGATTCAAACAATTGAGAACATTTTGGTTAAATGTTCTTGACATTGAATAAATTTGGGTTCCCAGTATGTAAATAATTTGTTATTTAAGCAAATTCATTTTTATTTTCAGTTTTTCAGTTTTAGCACTTCATAGCAATGAACCCTAATTTTATCTAATTTTTTTCTTAGAGATAACTAATTTATCCATTTTTCAAATAAATCTAGGGAAGAATTTCTTGCCCTGATTTCTAGTTTCTGGGCCATAGAATTCAATGCATGGTGGAGGAGAATTTGACAGTATACAGATGTGATAAGGCATGTGAAGTGCTGTGTAAACTTTAAAGTGCTATTTATAAAATGTCCATAAAAGTATTTGGTGTTTTTAACAAGAAAAGGTGTATATTTTATTGAATATAAATGTAGCAAATAATTATAGACTTCAGTTGTTTATTGGTACTACTTTTTTTTTTTGTCTTTTTCCGTGTCCGGCAATGGATCGCAACCCTCGGTGTTGCTCCCGCGCCTCGCTCAGCCAGTGAGCGGGAACCGGTCTGTATGTGGGAGCCGAACCCTCGGGCGGGAGCGCCGCCGCGCTTCCCAAGCGGCGCACTATCCAGTGCACCACCGGGCCGGCCCCTATTGGTACTACTTTTGGTTGATCAAGGATAAGGGAGCTGAAGTCATTGTAGAATAACTTACTGTATTGTTTATATATAAAATAACATGATCAGAGGAAGTGGTTTTTTAAGTCATTTTTTGACAGAAGTATTGCTTACATTTTAAATTACTAAAGTTATAAAAAGAATCTCCTTAATGTATATATGCGGATTATGTGTATTATATATGTAGGTTATAAATTTAAATTTGGTTTTACTTTATTCATTTTTAGAAATATAAGGAAAAGGACAAACACAAACAAAAACACAAGAAGCAACCAGAACCAGCACCTGCATTGGTTCCATCTTTGACTGTTACTACAGAAAAAGTAAGTTTTAAGTATTATGTAATAACTAGTAATGTACTGATTTTTACCCCTATGAAGTACGATTGTGTACAAATAGAATTAAAAGATTATACAAATCTTTTCATGAACTTTTAAAAGTATCCTTGTATTTTCATTCCCAGCACTGTGATTCTCTTACTTTTCCCATCTCTCCAAATATTCATCAAGCAATTAGGGTTCCTACTTTTTAATTTTTTTCCCCATCTTCTGTTTATTCTATACTTGTCTCCAAAGACTTGAATTAGGCTAATAAGTGGGAGGGATCACTGAGATTGAGAATTTCAGCTTTGGACTTCATCCACCTGTGATTTTCAGTTCTGGCTTTACCACTTACTGATTGAGCACTTAGGTTAATTAACTTCTCTGTAACTCAGTTTCATCATCTGTAAAGTGGGGGAAATAATTAGTGAAATTAATGACATAATACATGTATAGCAATTAGAACGGTATCTGGTTCATAGTAAGTATTACTTAGTAAATGTTAAATATTATTAGGGTTATTATCATGTGGTAAGTATGAAAATGGAAGCAAGGGTAGGTGGCTGGGATAGAGTAAGCAAGTGGAGAGTGCAATAGGCGATGAGGCCAGGGTGAGGGGCCAATCACACAGGGTCATATAAGCTACAGTAAAGGCTTGTCTTTTAGTTTGAAAAGTGAGCTATTGGAGGACTCTGAACTGAGCCAAATTACCACAAACTTGGCAGTTTAAAACAACATAAGCTTGTTATGTCACTGTTCTGTAAGCCAAAAGTCTGGGTATAGTTGGGTGGTTTCTCTTACTCTGGGTCTCTCAAGTCCAAAATCAAGATGTTAGATGACCTGGGTTCTTATCTGAAAAAATCTGCTTCTAAGCTCATTCAGGTTATTGGCAAAATTCAGTTCTTTATGGTTGTGGGACTGAGGAGCCCATTTCCTTGCTGGCTGTCAGCAAGGGGCCACCCTTAGCTCCTACACCCTCTCTCAGGTCCTTGTGCCCTCTGTCACGTGATCCTCTCCATCTCAGAGCCAACAATAGCATGTTGAGTCCCCCTTGCACTTGAAATTTCTCTGACTTCCTCTTGGCTGCATCTCTTGCATTTCGTCAGAGAAAGTTCTATTCATATCAGGGCTCATATGATTAGATTGGGCCTACTTGAAAAATCCAGGATAATTTCCCTATTTTACAATCCATAAGCTTTAATTAAATCTTCAAAGTACCTTTTGCCATGTAACATAATATATTCATAGATTTAAGGGATTAGGAGTGGACATCTTGTGGGGGCTGTTCTGCCTACCACAGATATGTTAGAGTTGGGATATCAGTCATACAAGTAGAGATGTTGATTAGTCAGTTGGATACATAGTTTGACATTCAGCAAAGAGGTTTAGGCTTAGGATATAAATTTGAGAGTTATATTCATATGGAGTGATTTAAAGCCATGAGACTGGATGAAATCAATAGGGGAAGAGTGAGTGCTGGTAGAGAAGAGAAGAGGCCTCAGGAGGCCCATGGGCCTCCTGTGTTGAAAAGTCTGGGACAAGAGGTGCAAACAGCAAAGGAGACTGAGAAAAGGCCAGAATTTAGAAGAAAACCAAGAGGATGCGGTGTGCTGATCAAGTTAAAGGAGGAATAAGTGATCTGTGTAATGTAATAATATAAGCACTAGCCATTGGATTTTATCATGTAGAGATCATTAATGACCTTGTTGAGCAGTTTTAATGTATTGGTTGAGGTAAAAGCCTGATAGGAGTGGGTTTGAGAGAGAATGGGAGGAGAAAAGTCAGTGAGTACAAGTGATTGCTTTGAGGAGCTTTTATATAAAGAGGAGTGGAGAAATAGGTGATAACTGATTGGTCAGGGAAGTGGAGTTGATAAAGGGTATTTTTAAATCAGAGAAATAACTGCATATTAGTGTGATAGTAGGAATCATCCAATAGATAGAGGAAAATAATGATAAGACAGAGGCAAATTGCTGGGGTGATATCCTTTAAGAATATGAGAAGGGATGGGATCTCCTGCCAAGCTGAAAAGATGGCTGTGGTAACAGGAGAGAAGGCAAAAAGATATGGGAGTGTACAGTGGGCGTAGATAGGTGTGGTGGTGGGATTTTGTGGAAAATCTTTTCTGATAAATTCAGATTTTTCCAGTGAAGTAAGAATCAGTGTTAATCAGTTGTGAGAATGAAAGAGGAGTGTTAGAAATTTGAGCAAGGAAAAGAGGTATATAATAGTTAACTCTAATAATGGGAAAGAATCATGTAGAGGCCTTGAGTGTTTGAAAAGGGGAAGAGTGAGGTACAGGCTCCTTCTTGACCCCGCTGGATGGTAGAAGTTATAGGTTCCTTTATGGCAGGGTGTCATTTTACTGTTGGTTCACCACTCTCTTATCTTCTTTTGGTGGAAAGGTAGGGATAGGTCAGGGAATGCAAGGCTGAGATTTGCTCAGCACTTCAGGGTTCCTTCTGGCTATGGTTCCATGCTTCATGTTAGTGGGGCACATTTAAATTGAAAGTCACAGGGAACTTTGACTACTTTAATTTTTTAAATGCCTGTACTACATAGCAAGTTTTGGTTGCAAATTTTTGAATCTTGCTTTACCATCTCATATACTTTAATAAAAAATTCCATTTTATTTCTGTATTAATTTAAAGTTTACTGGTCTTAAATTTTTAGTTGCACTCTCTATGACTAACCTTTAACTTAAAACATGTGGACTCTAAACGTTTTAAAACTAGAAATTAGCAACAAGTAAATACTTCAATATCATGTCATGTTAATGTGGTGTTGCTGTAGTCTTTTAAATACTGCAACTACAATTTACCAGTATAATATTTGCACATGAATCCTTGATAACCATGGTAGTAGACCATGGTGATACATTAATACAGTGGTCACTCAGTATCCATGGGGGATTGGTTTGACGACCATCCAAGGATGAATCCCTTATATAAAATGGCGTAGTATTTGCATATAACCTGTGCACATCCTCCTATATACTTTAAATCACTGCTAGATTACTAATACCTAATACAATGAAAATACTATGTAAATTGTTATACTGTTTAGGGAATAATAGCAAGGAAAAAGGATCTGTACTTGTTCAGTATAGACACGGTTTTTTACCCCAGATATTTTCTATCTGTGGTTGATTGAACCCATGGAAGTAGAATCCATGGTTATAGAGGACCAAGTTTACAAAAAAGTTGCTGGAAACAAAGTAGGATTTCATGTTAATCAGTAAGGTTGTTATCAAAAGGAGCATAAAAGTAAGTATCTTGTCTAGAAAACATAGCTTTTTGTTTCTATCGTTGAGTGTTCAGGTTCTTCGGTAAAAAAGGATTAGATAATCTGAACACAGGGGATTTGATGTCTGTAGGGACTTGATGTAGGGAGCCCTTTAATATGATAAAACAAGTAGAGACTGCTTGTGTTTTCAGGACTGTGTTTGATTCCCCTGATTTTCCTAATTTATAGTCTTTCTGAGCATTTCAAACCAGTTTCCTTCTTTCTGTGGTACAACAGTATATTGCCAAGGAAAAATGAGGGAGAAAGTTTTTGCTCTTGACCTAATGGAGATTTGTTTGGTATCAATATTATTTTTCTGAAAAAAGTTCTTAGATGCTTGTAAGCCATGGTTAAGTATTGTTTTAAAATTTTTGACAAAATTGAACCTAATATCTTATTAAAAGTAATCTTTATTTAACATCATTACTTTTCATCATTGTTAGAAGACTTACTAGTTGTTTTAGTCTTTTTAGCTTACTTTTAGTCTTTTTAATTTTGGAGTGATTTTTCTTTTAAACTACAGTATTTCTTTTTCAAAAGATTTTCTGTGCACCAGAGATATTTGATCAGGTTTTCTCTTTGTAACACTTTTAGGAGAGGATAAAGGAGGATCTAATTTTAGATAGATCTTTTAAATTAATTGTTAAATTTTGCACTGCTTTTAATAAAGACTATGTGAATGTAGGACAATTTTTTTTTTTTTTTTTTGTAAAATAAGTTAACTGTTTTTTAAATGTGTAATTTAAGAGTTTTTGGTGTTTCTTTAAAACTTAAAGAAATCTTTATACTTTTTAAGTTATAATGAAATCCAAGTGTAGATTTATCTACTCTGATTCTACTAAATCACTTTGTCTCTTTGTTCTTTCTCTGTGTTATTCAGTAACAAAATTGTATTTGAAAGCTAACCTTTTTTATGGGCCGAGCCCGTGGTACACTCGGGAGAGTGTGGCGCTGGGAGCGCAGTGGCGCTCCCGCCGCGGGTTCGGATCCTATATAGGGATGACTGGTGCGCTCACAGCGCTCACTGGCTGAGCACGGTGCGGCCGGTCTCAAAAGGACAAAAAAAAAAAGAAAGCTAATCTTTTTTAAAAAGTAAACTTAATTTTGAAGGAAATATATGGACACATATGATAACCATATGACAATAAAGGTGTTCAAAAATTTAATGTATCAAGAAATACATTGGACCTTTTGTTAGGCTTTATTGAGGTATAATTGATACACAATAAATTATATATATTTAAATTAGAGAATTTGATAAATTTTGACATATGCATACACTAGTGAAATTATTACCACAATCATAGGCAAAAGTTTCCCTATGACTCCTTTTAATCTCTTTCTCTTTTGTTTTTCATCCCTCACTTCTGCCCAGGCAACTGCTGATCTGCTTTCTCACTTTGAATTAGTTTGAATTTTCTGGAATGTTAAAAAATAGAAACATGTAGTTTGCACATTTTTTTTGTCTTGCTTTCACTCAGCATAATTATTTTGAGATTCATCCGGGTTATATGTTTCAGTAGTTCATTTTTGTTTCTGACTACCATTTTCTTCTATGTATATATCATAATTTATTGATCCATTCACCAATTAATGGACATTTAGGTTGTTTTAAGTTTTGGGCTATTACAGATAAAGTTGCTGTGAGCATTGCACAAGTCCTTTTTACACATATATGCTTTCATTTCTCTTGCATAAATAACAAGGACCATAAATACCATGTGGCTGGGTCACGTGGTCGGTGTGACTTACCATGGTAAGTGTATGCTTAATTTTTTAAGACACTGTCAAACTATTTTGCAGAGTGGTTGCATCATTTTAACGTTTTCACCAGCAGTGTCCTAAGAGTTCCTGATCCTGTACATTCTCTGCAACACTTGGTGTGGTCAGTCTTTTTAATTTTATCTCTTCTAGTTGGTGCTTAGTGGTATCTCACTGTGGTTTTTATTTGCATTTCCTCAATGATTGATTAAGTTAGTTATCTTTCCATGTGCATATTTGCTGTTTATTTTTGGTGATATGTCTGTTTAGATCTCCCCACCACCTGCCCTTTTTTATTGACTTGTTTTCTTTTTTTTTTTTTTTTTTTTTTTTTTTGTTTTTTTTCCGTGTCCGGCAACGGATCGCAACCCCACGTGTTGCCCCNAGCGCTGCCGCGCTTCCCAAGCGGCGCACTATCCAGTGCGCCACCGGGCCGGCCCTTGACTTGTTTTCTTGTTAATGAGTTTTGTGAGACTTCGTATATTCTGGATGCAAGATCTTTATCAAATATTTTATTTGCAGGTATTTCTCCTATTGTGTGGCTTGTCTTTTCACTCTTTTAGTGTTTTGAAGAGCAGACATTATTAATTTTATGAAATTTATCAATTTTTTTGTGTTTTCCCCTAGAAGTTTTATATTTTTAGGTTTTACATGGTCTATTTAGGCCTGTGCTCCATTTTAAATTAATTTTTGCATGTGGTGTTAGTTACAGATCAAAGTCCATGTATTGGGCCGGCCCTGTGGCTCACTCCGGAGAGTGCGGTGCTGGTAGCGCCGAGGCTGTGGGTTCTGATCCTATATAGGGATGGCTGGTGTGCTCACTGGCTGAGCGTGGTGCAGACCACACTTGCCGAGGGTTGCGATCCCCTTACCGGTCAAAAAAAAAAAAAAAGTCCATGTATTTGAATATAGATATCCAGTTTTTTCCATAGCCATTTATCTAACAACCTGTTGTTTCTTTCCTGATTTGCCTTTACTCCTTTGTTGAAAATCAATTGACCATACATGTATGGGTCTGTTTCTGAACTCTGTTTTGTTCCATTGATCTGTTTGTCTGTATTTACATTGGTATTATACTGTTTGGATTAATGTAGTTTTATGTCAGGTAGGGTCCATCCTCCAACTTTTTTTTTTTTCTTTTCTTTTCTTTAAGTTGTCTTGTTCTTTGCATTTTAATACAAATTTTAGAATAATATTGCCAATCTGTAGAAATAAGACTGGTAATATTTTGGTTGGAACTGCATTCACTCTATAGAACATTTGATGTATAATTAATATCTTAATATAGAGGCTTCTGATCCATGAACACAGTATGTTTCTCCATTTATTTAAATCTTTGATTTATTTCAGGAATGAGTGTATAGGTCTTGTATATCTTATCTCAGCTTTATCTCTAAATATTTAATGTTATTTGATGTGGTTGTATTTTCCAAAATGTCAATTTCTTTTTTTTTTTTTTTAAAGATGACCGGTAAGGGGATCTTAACCCTTGACTTGGTGTTGTCAGCACCACGCTCACCCAGTGAGCGAACCGGCCATCCCTATGTGGGATCCGAACCCGGGGCCTTGGTGTTATCAGCACCGCACTCTACCGAGTGAGCCACGGGCCGCCACCAAAATGTCAATTTCTTTTTTTTTTTTTTAAAGATGACCGGTAAGGGGATCTTAACCCTTGACTTGGTGTTGTCAGCACCACGCTCACCCAGTGAGCGAACCGGCCATCCCTATGTGGGATCCGAACCCGGGGCCTTGGTGTTATCAGCACCGCACTCTACCGAGTGAGCCACGGGCCGGCACCAAAATGTCAATTTCTGATTGTTCCTTGCTCGTATATAGAAATACAGTTGATTTTTCTATGTTGATCTTATATCCTCCAACCTTGCCAAAACTTTCATATTAGTTCTAGGAGGTTATTGATTCCATGGCATTTTCTTTATAGATGATTATGCCATCTATGAATAAGATAATTGTACTTTGTTCTTTCGAATCTGGATGCCATTTATTTCTTTTCTTATACTGGCTGGAACACCCAGTGCAATGTTGACTAGAATTGGTGAGAGTGGAAATTTTTGTTTTGTTCTTTATCTCAGGGGGAAGTGTTTAATCTTTCACCATTACATATGGTATTGAGGAAGTTTTCTTCTATTCATACTTTGCAGAAAGTTTTTATCAGCCATGGATATTGGATTTTGTCAAATCATTTTTCTATATGTTTTTAACAGAGGTGTTAATGAAATGATTATATAGATTTTTTTCTATTTTATTTTAGTCTATTAATATGATGCATTACAATAGTTGATTTTCTAATGTTAAAATAACCTTGTACTCCTGGGATAGATCTCACTTGGTCTTGATGTGTTATCATTTTTATTTATTGTTGAATTCAATTTGTTGAAACTTTAAAGGAACTTTTGTATCTGTTTTCATGAGGGTATTGGCCTGTAGTTTTCGTTTCTTACAATGTCTTTGTCTGGTTTTGGTGTCAAAGTAATGCTGACCTCCTAGAATGAGTTAGAAGCATTCACTTTTCTAGAAGAGTTTGTGTAGATTTGGTATTATATCTTAATGTTTGGTAGAATTCATTTCTAAAGCCATCTGGGCCTGGAGTTTTCTTTCTGGGAAGATTTTTAAGTATGAGTTCATCTCTTTAATAGATACAGGGCTAATCAGGTTATCTGTGTCTTCTCAAATTAAAACATTTTATATGTTATATGTATTTTATACTATATTCTTACAATAAAGTAAGCTAGAGAAAAGAAAATGTTCTTAAGAAAATCATAAGAAAGAGAAAATACATTTACAGTATTGTATGTGTATTTATTGAAAAAAATCTGCTTATTAGTGGAACCACACAATGGAAAAGGTTAACTGTATTTTTTCTAATTCTGTCTTTCTGGTAGAGAATTGGTATAATTTCTGAAATGTTTGGTAGAATTCACCAGCAAACCCATTTGGGGCTGGTGCTTTCTGTTGTAGCAAGTTATTAAGGATTGGTCCAATTTCTTTGATAAATATAGGTCTATTTGGATTGTCTGTTTCTTCCTGTTTTGAGTTTTGGCAGATGTATCTTTCAAGGAATTGGCTCATTTCATCTAGGTTATCAAATTTGTAGGCATAGTGTTGTTCGTGGTATTCCTTTATTATCCTTTTCATGTATGTGGCATCTGTAGTGATGGGGCCCCTCTTTCATTTGACATTAATAATTTATTCCCTCTCTCTTTTTTTTTCTTAGCCTACTAGAGGCTTATCAATTTTATTGATGTTTTCAAAGAACCAGCTTTTGATTTTGTTACTTTTTTTTTATTTTCTGTTTTTTATTTCATTGATTGCTACTCTAATTTTTATTTTTATTTTTATTTTGTTCTGCCTACTTTGGTTTTAACTGGCTCTTCTTTTTCTTTTTCCTTTATTCATTCATTCATTTTTGGCCCCCCCCCCCCCCCCCCCCCCCCCCCCC
>NW_007727995.1:92933-104208 GCF_000696425.1 Galeopterus variegatus | reverse complement strand
TTTTTTTTCTTTTTTACTGACCGGTAACGGGATCGCAACCCTTGGTGTCGCGCCTGTACCGGGGACCGGCAACGGGATCGCAACCCTCGGTGTTGTGCCCGCACCGCGCTCAGCCAGTGAGCGGGAACCGGTCTCCACATGGGATCCGAACCCTTGGTGGGAGCGCCGTCGTGCTCCCAAGCAGCGCACTCTCCAGTGCGCCACCGGGCCGGCCCCAAATTATTGAGTTTTGATCTTCTTTTCTAATACACGCATTCAGTGCTATAAACTTCTCTGTAAGCACTGTTTCCTTTGCATCTCACACATTTTTATAAGCTGTGTTTTTATTTTCATTTAGTTTAAAATTTTAATGTCTCTGGGAATTTCTTCTTTCACCCTGTGTTATTTAGAAGTGTGTTGTTTAATCTCCATGTATTTTGAGATTTTCCTGCTGTGAAAGTTATTGATTGCTAGTTTAATTCCATTGCGGTCTGAGAGCAAGACATTGTATGGTTTCTATTTCTTTAAATTTGTTAAGGTTTGTTTTATGGCCCAGAATGTGGTCTATCTTATTGAATGTTCTGTGTGATCTTGAGAAGAATGTGTAATCTGTTGTTGGATAGTCTATAGATGTCAAGTATATCCAGTTGATTAATGGTGCTGTTTAGTTCAACTATGTTCTTAACTGGTTTTCTGCCTGCTGGATCTATCCATTTCTGATAGAGGGGTATTAAAGTTTTCAATTACAGTAGTGGATTTATCTATTTGTCCTTGCAGTTCTATCATTTTTGCCTTACGTATTTTGATTGTTATATCTTTTGAAGTATTGACTGTTTATCATTATCTGATGCCCCTCTTTTTATCCTTGATATGTTTCCTTGCTCTGAAGTCTGATATGTTCATAATTAACGTAATGAGTCCTGCTTCTTTTTGATCAATGTTAGCATGGTGTACCTTTCTACATCCGTTTCCTTTAAACTATATATGTCTATGTTTAAGGTAGGTTTCTTACAGACTACACATAGTTTGTTGGTTTTTGATCCACTCTGACAATCTTCGTCTTTTAATTAGTGTGTTTAGACTATTGATGTTTAAAGTGATTATTGATCTAGTTGGGTTAATATATACCATATTTGTTACTGTTTATTTGTTGCCCTTGGTTTTATTCTTCTTTTTGTCATCCACACCTTTTCTGCCTTTTATTCTTTTAATTGAGCATTTTATGTGATTCTGTCCTTTCTTAGCATATCAATTGTACTCCTTTTTTTAAAAAAAAAAAACCTTTTTTTAGTAGTTGCCCTAGAGTTCATAATATATATTTACAACTAATCCAGGTCCACTTTCAGATAACACTAGCTTAGTTCACAGGTAGTGCAAATACTTTGTAATAACAAATGTTCTCAGTTCTTCCCTTCTATTCCTTGTATCATTGCTGTCATTCATTTCATGCATACATAAGCATATATGTGTGTGTGTTTAATTAATCATGTCCATTGTTGCTATTATTATGAACAAAACTGTTACCTGTTAGATCAATTAAAAATTATTTCTCTGTGTAGGTCCAGGTTTCTGACATATAATTTTCCTTTTCTCAGAAGAACTACTTTTAACATATTTTGCAAGGCAGATGGTAGCATCAGCAAATTCCCTAAATTTTTGTTTGTCTTAGAAGGTCTTTATTTCTCCTTCACTTTTGAAGGATAATTTAGTAGGGTGCCGAATTCTAGGCTGGCCAGTTTGCTCAGTTGGTTAGAGACACCAAGGTCAAGGATCCTCTTACCGGCCAGCTGCCATAAAAAACAAAACAAAAAAACAGAATTCTAGGTTGGTATTTATTTTCTCTGAACACACTTTAAAAATTTCATTCTACTCTCCTGATGGAATGGTTTCTGAGGAAAAGTCAGATATAATTCTCATCTTTGCTCCTCTGTAGGTAGGTATTTTCTTCCTCTGGCTCCTTACAAGATTTTTCTTTATCTTTGATTTTCTTCAGTTTGAATATGATATGCCTGCATGTAGACGTGGAGGTTGTTCGTTTTTTAATTTTTTCTTTCTTTTTCTTTTTCTGTTTCTTCTTCTTCTCTTCTTCCTCCTCCTCCTCCTCCTCCTCTTCTTCTCTTCCTCCTCCTCTTCATCATCATCACCATCATCACCACCACCACCATCATCATCATCATCATCATCATCATCATCATCATCATCATTTATCCTTCTTCATGTCCTCTGAGCTTTCTTGATCCTCTGGTTTGGTTTCCATAATTAATTTGGGGAAAATTCTTAGTCATTATTGCCTCAAATATTCCTTCTGTTCCTTTCTTTTTCTGGTATTCCTGTTACAACCATGCTACATCTTTTGTAGTCCTATTGTTCACGAATATTCTGTTCTTTTTTTCTTTTTCTTTTCTGTCATTTTTCCCTTTGCTTTTCAATTTTGGAAGTTTCTCTTGTTATATTCTCTAGCTCAGAGATATTTTTTCTCAGCCACAGCCAGTCTACTAATGATTCCATCAAAGTCACTTTCGTTTCTGTTTCAGTGTTTTTGATCTCTAGCATTTCTTTTTGGTTTGCTTCCGTTATCCATCTGTTCCTGTATGCATGTTTGCTTTTTCTATTAAAGCCCTTATCGTATTAATCATTGTTTTTTAAAATTCTTTGTCTGATCATTTCAACATTCCTACCATATCTGACTCTGGTTCTGATGCTTTTTCAGTTTCTTCAAACTATAGTTTTGCCTTTCAGTATACCTTTTAATTTTTGGTTGAAAGTTGGACATAATGTTCTGGTAAAAGAAACTGGGATAAATCAGCCTTTAGTATAATGTAGGGGTAAGGTGTGGGGGGAAAGGAGCATTCTGTATTCCTATAATTAAGTCTCAGTCTTTAGGTGAGCCTGTGCATCTGGACTGTGAACTTCACAAGTGCTTCTCAGGCTTCCCCCATCTCCCTACCCACCATATGTAGAACAGGGTGGTTGAGAGGCCTAGAGTTGTATATTTCCCTTTCCCTAGGTCAGTTAGGCTCTGATAAAACCCCAGAAGCTTAGGCTCTGGTTAAATAGTTTCTCCTAAATCTGGCCTTGTAGAAAACAGAATGCTCTGGCTATTGTGCCTTTTTACCCCCTGTTGGGGGAAGCACTAGGGGATTTTTCTCTGATAGTCACTGTGAGGCCCTGCTTAGAGCTTCTGGAGGTAAAGCACAAAAAGTTAGGGTCCCTCTAAAACTAGGTCTCACTGGAGTTTTTCTCTCTCAGACTTGTCCACACTGAGCCTCCAGCAATTCACTTACAGTTTAGGTTTTACTTCTTTGGTACTGGTTCCTCTGGAGGTTACTGCTTGTGGATTTTTGCTCAGGTAAGTTGTGATTGTGACTCTCTATCCACCTGTTTCTCTCTCCAATTTTCGGCATAGCAATTTGTCCTGTGACCTCATTTCTCTGACAGAACTAAGTAGGGTTGATGATTTTTTGGTTTGTTCAGCTTTTTAATTGTTTTAGGACAGAGCAACGACTTCTAAGATCCTAAGCTTCTAAGTCCTAATATAGTCATTTAGTGGTACAAATTTCCTTCTAAGTACTGCTTTACAAACTTTGATATGTTACGTTTTCATTTTTATTCAGTTTAAAAAATACCTTCTGGTTTTCCTTTTGATTTCTTCTTTGACCCATGGTTTACTTAGAACTATTGTTATATAGTTTGAAATATTTGGGGAATTTCCACATGTCCTCTTGTTATTGATTTGTAGTTCCATATCTTTGTATTACATTATTCTTTTTAAATTTATTGATACTTTTGTTTTATAACACAGAACATGGATTATCTTGTTAAATGTTTTATGTGCTTTTCAAAAGAATGTGTATTCATTTGTGGTCATAAGAAGTTTTTCTATATAAATGTCAATAAGGTCAAGTTGATTTATACTGTTGTTTATGTTTTCTATATCCTAACTCATTTTTGTCTGTCTGTTCAGTTATTGTGAGAAGTGGGTATGGACATGTCCTTCCTCTCACTGCCTACCTTCTTCCCAATTCGTTTTTGCTTCATTTATTTTGAAGGCCTCTTTTTAGGTGCCGACTCATTTAGGATTTGTATGTTTCTTGATGATTAAGCCCTTTATTTCATTAATATTCTTTATTCTGAAATCTTTGTCTGGTATTAATATAGTGAATTTAGCTTTCTTTTGGTTACATATAGTCGGGTCTTGAGTTATTAATTCAGTGTTGTAATCTTTGCCTTTTATTTGGGGTGTTTACAGAATTTACATATAATTCCATTATCTGGATGGTTGTATTTTAATCTAACATTTGCTAATCCTTTTCTTTTTGCCCATTACTCCTCTTCCCATTTCTCTCCCTCACGTGCTCTCTCTCTTTTGACCTTTTTCTGATTGAATTTTTTTTATTATTCCATTTTGTCTGATTAGCAATAATTCTTTGTTGTACTATTATACTAGTTGCTTTAGAGTTTACAGTATAATTCTTTTAGTTTATCAGAGTCTACCTTCAAGCAACATCATACCTCTTCACTTATAGTATAAGAAAGAACCTTACAGGTATATATACTTCTGTTCCTACCCTTTTGGCTTTCACTATTTTTATCACTTGAAAATTTTTTTACATGTGTCATAAACCTCTCAATTAATTGTTATTACTTTTGCTCTAAATCTTTGATTATTTTAAAAAGAGATTAAAGTAATGAAAAAGTTCTTTATTGTTTTACTATTTTGTATAGCAGGCCACTCTTATTTGTGGTTTTGCTTTCTGCAGTTTCAGTTACCAGCTTTCAACTGCAGTTAGAAAATATTAAATGGAAAATTTCAGAAATAAACAATTTATAAGTTTTAAATTGCGTACCATTTCTAGTTGCATGATGAAATCTCATGGCGTGCTGCTTTGTCCTGCCTGGGACATGAATCATCCCTTTGTTCAGTGTATCCACACTGTACGTGGTATCTGACGATTACTGTATAGGTAGAATTATAGTGTATTGTAGGGCTCATTATTATTGATGGTTTCAGGCATCCCCTAGGGGTATTGGAACATATCCCCCAGAGGATAAGGGGGGGAGGACTACTGTAAGGTGCTGTGTTTACCACTAGTAATTACCATTTCTAGTGCACTATTCCTTTTTGTAGACACACATATCATTTGTTGTTTTCCTACTGCCTAAAAGATATCTTTTAGCATTTATTGTAGTGTTGGTCTGTTGGTGACTAGTTCTTTCAGCTTTTATATCTGAAAAAGTCTTTATTTTGCATTTGTTTTAGAGAGATAGTTTAGCTGGGCATGGAATTCTAGGTTGACAGTTTGTTTCTTTTAGTATTCTTCTGTATTTTAGGTTGCACTGTTTCCAGGGAGAAATTTGCTTTTGTCCTTATCTTTTTTTAAAAGAACATTAGACATCCTTTGCTTAAAAAATCCTGGCTTCTTTTATATTTTCTCTTTATCATTGGTTTTCAGTGATAAGCATTTTGATAATAAACTGAATTTGTGCAGTTTTCTTCATGTTTCTTGTGCTTGGGGTTTCTTGAGCTTCTTAAAGCTGTGAGCTTGTTGTTTTCATCAATTTTGTAATTTTTCCTACTATACTTTTTCTTTTCCTTTTTTTTTTTCCTTCCCGTTCTCTTTTGGGTACTTGAATAACATGTAAGTTAGGCTGCTTAAAGTTGTTCCACAGCTCACTGATTGCCTTTTTTTTTTTTTTTTTTTTTTAAATGTCTTTCTTCTTGTGATTCATATTGGATAGTTTCTGCACTGTGTTCTCAGGGTTGGCCTAGTGAAAAATTTGTTAATTAAATGAGACACTTGAATAGTACATACTTTTATTTTTAAATTTTAGTTAGCATGTTTTGTTTATTGGTGGTTGAAAGCACAGCTCTTGGCTTTTCCTCTTCCTTCTGTCTCCTTTTCACCAGTGTAGATGACTGAGCCCTGAAGAATGATTTAAGGGGACCATACCTTTAAAAAATATTGTAACTGCTATTTCTTTGATTATCTATTAAAGAGTTAGTATTTAATTCTGAATCTAAAATTTTGTTTGAAGTAGGAAATATTTTTTGTTCTAAACTTATGCTGTTGAGTAGGTATGTTGGTGTTGCACTTACCCGAGGACTAATAATTTTAGTTGGCCATGCAACAAAAATCACACATACTCTAAATTACCCTTTTAAAAGATTTATTAAGTTGCCTGCACATCCCAGTATAGGCCAAAGTATTCATGCACTACTTCAGATACTCAGTACAGTCAAATGTACAGTTTTTTCTCTAGTGGACAAGGACAAAAAGACCATATTTTTTTCAGCTGAGTACCAAATGAAGTAGTTTGCATTTTATGGTCCAATTTGCATGAAAATAGAAGGTGTGTAAGCTTTTAAAAAATGTTGAGTTATGATTTTATTATGATTTTTGTCACTAAAATTTGTTTCATTCATTGCTTTCTTTGTAATACCATTTCTTCCAAATGTCATATTTTCGTTGCTTTTATGGACAGATTTATACTTGAGAGTGTAAGCAAGGACATTCCATTAGATAAATGGGCAAATCGACCATTGTTACCTGGAAGCTAATAGTATATTTCCATTTGTAGTACTCCCAGTTTTTTCTTCCTCCTTTATTTGATACATGAAAAAGTACATGAGTGAAGAACACCACTGTGTTTTCTTAGATGACTTTTAAACTTCACTAGGTCATGCAAGGATCAGATGTGAGAGGAATGGAGAACCTCAGGATCAACTCAAGTAATTGGAAAAAAAAATATTTGAAAAATGAGGTGGGGTAGTTTCCAAATTGACCTGCCAACCATGGAAAAGGTTCATGTTTCTAAAGTAAGCCATGAAGTTTCATCAGCTTAAATGTGATTGGTTTGTTAAATGGGATTTTTTTTTCCTTCTGAACTTACTCTGAAACCTTTGTTCTTTTTTGTGAGTTGTAGTTTGTTAGAATAATGATTACGTTGTTTTTTATGAGATAATGTTTCTTGTATTTGATGATGAAAATCTATTATTGGCTATGAGGTGATGGGGACTAGGGCTGGCAACAGGGGACAAGTAGCAGAAACATAGCAGTAAAGATTTGGTTTTCAACACATTTGATGTCTTCTCTTATTCCTTTTTTTTAACATTGATTTTGCTAAAAAAAAAACGCCAACCCTTACATATTTGATTTTACTGTCATTTTCTCATTTTTCAATTTTATCTGATTGTTTGTATTGAGTGGTGGCTATATATGGGAAATCTCACTTTTGCATATTTTCACATTTTTTTCATTTTTACTTAAGAGATTTCAGGTAGATGCGTACAAAAATATTCATTTATTTATTCAACAGAAATTTAGTATTGATTATGTTCCAGATATTTAGTGAACTTAAATGTTCTAGGTGCCTCAGATAATTTAGTGAATTTAATGGTGACATCAAAAATCTTTGCCCCTGTAGACCTTATCAAATTTTCATTTCAAAGCATGTTGATTAATGTGCTTCTGGTACAATACACTTGCATAGACATTTAATTTGCCATTATTTGGATGTACTGTTTATTAAAAATTTTTACTCAAAACTGGAAACTGTTTCAGCAAATCATTACTTTTTTCCTTAACATGTAGATCAGGGGAGTAATTGAGAATCAATTTTAGGGACAGTAATACAAATCTTAACTCTGCAATATATAACTTTTTTCTCAACTTAATACTTGGAAGAAATTATTTCTGCTTTGAAGGCTTTTATCTGTCTGTTTTTTGAAAGGGAGATTTCATCTGAATTCTTTAAAAAATTCTTGCCCTGTTCTATGCTAGAGCCTTATAAACTCATGGATACGGTCCTCTAATGGATTTGTAGCACCTTAGTTCTCTCTATTTGTCATCTTCTTGTGTTGAACACTAAAACTTATTTTAATTTCATGTCAAGAAAGTAGTATGTTCTTGTTGAAAAAGATGTTGCTTGAGAAGTGAATACCTTCAGTATTACTGTTTGTCTCTTAAATATGACTAATACATAACTAATTATTGCAGTTTGATCCTCAGATAACCATACTACAAATTATCTATACTTTTTTTTTTTTAAAGAAACGTAGTTATAACAGGCTGTAAAATAATTGTTTTTACATGATTTTCTTAGGTGCACTGACTTATTTTTAGAACTGAAATTTTCGTATGTGTATCTTACAAGTCCAGTAATTACTTATTAGTAGTAATGTGCCACCTATTGTTTTCTGTAGCCAAAATGTAATCAGTTTTTTTTCTTTTTACTTCCTTTTTTGAACCAAAATGTTAGACTTATACAAGCACTAGCAACAACTCTATATCTGGATCATTGAAGCGCTTGGAAGATACTACAGCACGATTTACAAATGCAAATTTCCAGGAAGTGTCTGCACACACCTCTAGTGGAAAAGATGTTTCAGAGGCTAGAGGATCAGAGGGCAAAGGGAAGAAATCTTCAGCTCACAGCTCAGGTCAAAGGGGAAGAAAGCCTGGTGGTGGAAGAAATCCAGGAACAACTGTGTCAGCAACTAGCCCCTTTCCACAAGGTATTAATTATGATGTTTTAGTGAAAATATGTGTTCTTATGATGGTCAGTAGTAGCTACGCCTTGTAATATAATTTATGTTTTACTTATAACTAATGGATTGTTCTAGATTATTATATGATTAGTTGCTATAATAAGATTACTTCAAAGACCAGTGTTTCCTGTTAAAATGTTTCTGGGACCTTTTCTTTCTTTCTGTGTTATGTTTTGTGTTTTCAACATTGAACTGTAATTTTAATATTTAAGTAGATAGAGTATGCTTAAGATTGAGGCAAAGAAACAATAAAAGCTAGAGTTTTTCCTTCCCCTCTATAAAGCGTTCTTTTCTATAATTTTTTTTAACCTTTCCTACTTTAAAACATTAAAGTAGTTAAGATTTACATTTTTAGTAGGTAAATAAATACCGAGCAATTTTTAGGGGACCTAAATAGGTCTTAGTAAATAATAGTTGTTGATTAATAGTGGATTAATTTTGAAGCTTGAAGTTTAAAGTAGAAATTTGATCAGGCTACATATATTTTGTAGTCAGGCTGCTACATATAGCATGACCAGTTAAATTTGGATTTCAGGTTAAAAAGTAATATTTTAGTATAAGCATGTTCCAAATATTGCATGGAACATATTTATACTGACAAATAATTTGCTTAACTGAAATTTAAAATTAACTAGGCATGCTGTATTTTATATGGCAACCCTGTTTTATGGCGAACAGAATAATTTAGGTGAACTTTAGAATACATTAACCCTCTGTTCTAGGTTTTTACTTTGTGTGATTTTTTAAATATGAACATAAATATTTTGAGAAACAAATGTTAAAACTGTTGGAGGAAAATATATTAGTAAAATATACAATAAAGATGCCCTTTTTTCCTCTTTGACTCCTAGGAGTAAATGAGAAAAGAAAATTATATCCAAAATCCAACAGGATATAATTTGAATATATAGAAAGATTGCTTTGTCTGCTGACCTCTCAATAAAAAGTATATTACTAAGTCATTTAGAAAAGAAATCTCCCATTTTCTTGAACTTCACAACACTGAAGAATCTGTATAAGCTCCATTAAGGCATGGTAGAGAGTGTGCTATGTTTTCATATCTGAGGTAGTAGTCTATAAAAGTTTTAAAAGTTGAAATTTAAAGATAGGCTATTTAAGATAATTGGTTGTATTTTTTCATAGCAGGTAGTATGTGAATTTTAGAAAATACACATTTAAAGTATTGCATGTACTAAGTTATTTAAAGTATATGCTACACTGGTGAGCTTTTGACCCCAGCCGTAAAAAAAGGATAGAAAAAAGATGGTGACAGATCAGAATGGATAATAAAGAACTTCTATGTAGTTGCTAATTATGAGGCAAATTGCAGTTATCCTTAAATGATTGATGTAATATAAATGGCTTCTTAATATATATGTTTTTACATATAGACATAGCCTGAAAATGTCCATACAGGTATTATTACAAAAATAATTTTGTAAATTAATGAAACAGATATACTCTTGAAAGCGTTAAGTTTTGGAACCATTAATGTTCTTTTTAATAAGCCATTTCAGAAGGGGTTAAAATTTAAAAATTAAAACCTTGAGACTTTAATTAAAAAGAAATCATTTCGTGTGTGAGGGAAAAATATCTTTGTTAAATACGTAGTTGGATTTATGTGTGATTACTCATGAATGTATTCTGCAATAAAATTTAACACTTAGCTTGAAATTTCCTTTCCACTTTATTTTGAGCTCTTGTTGCCAAACACTTTCATAAGAGACATAATAGATGTGTTGTCACAACTGAGTCTAAACACTTGCTACTTCGTTTGTCAAGCATACACAGGGTTTGGGGAAATGGGATGGTGGACAAAACTATTGCTTCATCCCAGGCCATATTAATTTTCTACCAAATAAGAACCTTGAGGTTCCTCTATCATAGTGACATGGTGGGCTACTAATGTTCTTTAACTGAAAGGTGGGGAGAGAATAAGCAGTTGTGAAAGACATTTATGAAGGCTGTCTCTCCCATGATTTTACTTTCATAAAAGCTATAGCAAAATGTTAGTGGCTGGTTTCATTTCTTTATGCGGCTCCATGGAGAGTGGACTGGGAGAATATAAGGTATAGATTAGGTTCTATGTGATCATTATTTTATCAAATCTCTGTTTTGTTGGGGTAGATTCAGCTGAATAATGGCTAAATAATAACAATTGCTGTTATGTCTTAAAGCTTAGAACTCATGACTTAAGGAACATCTTTTGGTTCTTATTGTATGTTGGGAATATTTATAATTATATCTTCAATATTTGAAAAAGAAGTTCCCCCAGATATTCAGAGTCAATTTGTAGTAGTCTTGTCAGCTCTCTTTGCATGACTGTCAAAAGGAGAAATTGCTGTTCTTCAGTCCTTCCTCAAGCATATACAAGGTGTTTGGGGAGAATTGAGAAATGTTACTATGGTAAAAGTAGGTTACATAAAGCACATCTTATATCTTAGTAATTGTATAAGTAATAGATTGCAATACAGGAGTAAATGTTTAATATTACCTATAAAATAATTGTTTTTAAAGATAATTTTAGAGATAAACTTGATTTCAGTAATAACCTTTTTCAAATTTAGCTTTGTTATATTAGTGGTGTACTGAGATTTACAGTTTTTTTTTTAACCCTCTCTTCTTTCTCCTGATTGTATCACATCTACTGCTCACGGGAACTTTTGCATCCAATTTTTCTTTTCCTCCCTCCCCCCTACCCCCCCCCCTTTTTTTTTTTTTTTTTTTTTTTTTTTTTTTTTTTTTTTT
>NW_007727995.1:73334-92742 GCF_000696425.1 Galeopterus variegatus | reverse complement strand
CCCCCCCCCCCCCCTTTTTTTTTTTTTTTACTACAGGCAGTTTTTCAGGAACTCCAGGCAGTGTAAAATCATCTTCTGGAAGTTCAGTGCAGTCTCCCCAGGATTTCATGAGCTTTACAGACTCAGATCTGCGTAATGACAGTTATACTCATTCCCAACAGTCATCCTCAACCAAAGATGTACATAAAGGAGAGGCTGGAAGCCAGGAAGGGGGGGTAAATAGTTTTAGTTCCTTAATTGGTCTCCCTTCGACCTCAGCTGTTATTTCACAGCCTAAAAGCTTTGAAAATTCACCTGGAGATTTGGGTAATTCCAGCCTTCCTACAGCAGGATATAAGCGGGCTCAAACTTCTGGCATAGAAGAAGAAACTGTAAAGGAAAAGAAAAAGAAAGGAAATAAACAAAGTAAGCATGGGCCTGGTAGACCCAAAGGAAACAAAAACCAAGAGAATGTTTCTCATCTCTCAGTTTCTTCTGCTTCACCAACATCATCTGTAGCGTCAGCTGCAGGAAGTGTAACGAGCTCTAGTCTTCAGAAATCTCCTACGTTGCTCAGGAATGGAAGTTTACAAAGTCTTAGTGTTGGCTCATCTCCAGTTGGTTCAGGTAGGGATTTGCCCATTATTCTTCTTCTCCCTCACTTTCACCACCATCCCCCCTTACTCTTCCCCCAAAAGTTTTATACTGTTGTTATGATAATACTTTGAATTATACTAAGTGACATTTAATTGAAGTGACATTTCTTAATTTTTTCATTTTGTAATGAACAAAATGTGTTACAATCTTCAAAAGACAATTTGGTATTTGGAAAAAATGTTTGCCACTAATCTGATATTACTTAACTAAATGTAGGCTAAATAGTTTATTGGTCATCCAATACTTATGAAATACCTAGAATTCATCTTCTATTTTTGCTTTTGCTTCACCTGCACAGTCTTTTAAAAACCAACCAAGAATTCAGATTGAAGGTGTGAGGTTTTTTGTGCTATGTTTTTGGTTGATGTTTCTTTTTGAGCTCTCTTTCTTAACGCCATTTTTAGTCTTCATTTTCTAAACATTTTCTCACATGTATATTACTTGAATTACTCTATCTGGGACATTTTTTAATTAGTGACAAATGATTTAAATTTATGGAATTTAGAAATCACATTTTATTTCAGGAGATACTTGACATGATTTAATTTTTGTTTTCAAATATGTTTGATGATTTTATCATTATTTTTATTATAGTATAAGCGAGCTTATTTATGTTGCTGTTCACACCATTGGGATGCTTCTGGAACCTACGATTTGTATTATGAATATTATTTTCAATTTAAAAAAATTATTGAAAATGCATATTTTAGGCAGATCCTTAACAGTTTTGATATTAACTTAAATGTCAGTGTTTATCTTTTAAATTGCATCTTGAATTTGAGATAAATGGTTTCAATAAATGTTGGTTGTAAACTTCACCCCTCATTTGGTTTTAAATTACTGATTGTTGAAATAAGTTTTTAGCTAAGATAAACTGTTACGGATTGTATCAATTCTACTAGTTGGTGGGGAGGGTAGGTAGGAAATGATATGAAAAATACAATGTAATGAATGTTCATGTCTATTTAATAAATGTAGAATTTTGGATTGTTTTTATTTTTTAATAAATGTAGAATTTTGGATTGTTTTTATAGTTGTGCATATACTAACTTTAGTAAGCAAATGTTAAGAAAGACCATTCCAACAGCTTTTAAAAAGGGCAGATGTGAGAAATATGAACTACCCTTTGCTATGTGCCAGGTTCTGTTAAGTGCTTTATATTTATTATGTCATTCAACAGCAGTTTTATGAAGTAAGGGCTATTAATGCTCCTGTTTTACAGCTGATAAAACTGAGGCTTTGAGAGGTAAAATAAGTTGCCCAAGATCACACAGCCAGGGGTGTCTTTCTATTTCTAATAGCTAGTCTCAGTGCCTTTGGTGGACCTGTTTGCCAGGCTTTTTTCAGAGATGAGTGGAACACGTACAAGGATTTGTTTCATTAATAGCGTTAAGGATGGTTCTAGAGCAGAATTTTTCAGTCTTGATATTATTGACATTTTGGAGGGGATAATTCTTTGTGTACATCACTGCCCTGTGTATTGTAGGATGTTTGCCAGAATGCCCAGCCCCTGCCCACTAGATGCCAGTAGCACCCCGACATCATCTCTTGCCCCTCAGGGATAATCAAACATTTCTTCAGACATTGTTAAATGTCCCCAAGGGACCAAAATTGCTTCTGGATAAGAAACACTATTTTAGAGGGAAAATATACATATAAATTTCAGTGAGAAAAAATTTCATTGAAAAGATTTAAATATATTACTCATTTGAAAATACCTTTTAATTTATGTAATACATTTCTTTTGAGACGAGAAGGGCTTAGCAATCAGCCTTAGCCCCTGTCACAATGAGTAAGTTTAGACAAATTTACTCAGAAAAAATTGAGTTCATATTCATTTTTAGCAAGAGGCAATCAGGTGGGTACCGTACTGAGAAAATTAAGCCTAAATTTGCTTTTGTGGGGAGTCTTCACTGATTTCCTGTAGTTTTGAAACATGGTCTGAAAATTCCTGAATTTCAGAATTTACGTTTGAATGCTTATTTGAAACACATCTTCAGGTTAATGGAATTAAAATACTGATTTACATACCTGAAAAGATTTTCCTACCTGTTACAGATTTAGGGAGATTTTAGGTATGGGAAATAGTGTTTCTTACAGGATGATTATTTTCAGAGGGCAGTGTTTGTGGTACGTCCGTTGCAGAAAAAAATTGGATCTGTATCTCTTACCTTATCATTTAGGAAAGCATAGTAATTTAGGGGGAAATGCCCATAGATATTATTTCACAAAAATAAATAACAAATTTAACTTGCCAGGAATTGTGTTTAAGTCACTCTGAAGATTGTATATGTCATGTTAAAGCTATAATTATGGAATAAGATTAGTCACAAAACTATTGGGGATAATTAAAAATTTTTAATATACATTTTAATAAAAGTTTTATGCGATCAGAGCATTTTCTTCCTGATAAATTTGGTAGTAAAAAGTCTATCTCTAAGAGACTTAGCTAAATGCCATGAATATTTAGGAATTATGCCTTCTTAACCATAAAAAGTTAAAAAGTGCTAATTGCTGATGAACGCTTAGTATGTGCCACATACTGTCAAGCACTTAAGATGCATTAAATTTATTACTTACTATATAGAACAAGAAACTGAGACAGAATTCTCACATCTCTAAGTGGTGGAGGTATGCATTTTTCCTGATTCCAGAGCCATTTAATTATAAAATCCAACAGATGTTTGCTTATGAGGGTCTAAAACCAGTATAATATCAGTTATACTTTAAGCAAAGTGGAGGGGGGAGGGTGGTATGAGTAAATTTGAACCAATAATTTACCTGTCAACAATAGTATTTCCTACTGGTATGAAAAGGTTAATTTTTCATTTGGACTAGTTTTAAAGGAGAAATCACTTAGTAATTGTAAAAGTAGGAAACTTCCTCCCATATGAATAAGTAGGAATGAGAAAATATATACTTTGTACCTCTATCATTAAGAATTGTTTTTCATGATGCCCTTTTAAAAAATTGACTTGCTTTAATAACAGGTTGATTGTTTAGTAGTCCTGAAGGTGACTTTTTTTTTTTTTTCGTCTTTTTCGTGACCGGTAAGGGGATCACAACCCTTGGTGTGGTGTCGCCCGCACCGTGCTCAGCCAGTGAGCGCATGGGCCATTCCTATATAGGATCCGAACCCACGGTGGGAGCATCGCTGCACTCCCAGCGCCGCACTCTCCCGAGTGCGCCATGGGGTCGGTCCCTGAAGATGACTTTTGTAAGCACCTATTGGTCATGATGTTAGACTATAATATACTACTATAGTACTAGCTCCATGAGGTAAGGGGCTATGTCTGTCAGTTCACTGCTGTATACCCACTGCCAGCATAGTGCTTTGAACATAATAAATGCTAAACTTCCTATTTAAAAAATGAATGAAGGGCCGGCCCGGTGGCGCACTGGATAGTGCGCCGCTTGAGAAGTGCGGCAGCGCTCCCGCCCGAGGGTTCGGATCCCACATACAGACCGGTTCCCACTCACTGGCTGAGCGAGGCGTGGGAGCAACACCGAGGGTTGCAATCCCGTTGCCAGTCCCCGGTCCGGTACAGGGGCAACACTGAGGGTTGCGATCCGTTGCCGGACACGGAAAAAAAAGAAAAAAAGGCAAAAAAAAAAAAAAAAATGAATGAAGACCGTTAGTAATCACTGAGTGCTTATTATGTGGTTAGTAGTATCCTGTGTGATTTTGGACTTGCCTTCCAAGTGTTTATGGTCAGGCTGCAAGTGAAATTATTTTATTTGTAAAGATGTTCATGTAGCATTACTGGTCAGTTTAGGATGAGAAGTATTACTAAGTTGGAAAAGATTATGGAGAGATTGAATTGGGGTATATTGGAGTAGGCAGGAAAAAAAAGGCCAACAATATTACCAGAAAAGAAAGTAAAGGTGTGTTGGGGATTAAGCCTAATAGAAACAAGAAGCTTGTGTTTGTGGCATAGTTTCAGGTAACGTTGATTAAATAGGGCAGGATGGGTTCAAGGAGAATTGAATGCCAGGCCAATGGGCTAATGGTCTTTCTCTTAGAACAAGCATTCTGGACTGAATTCTGGCAACTTATCATTATTAAAGAATTTCATTAATGCACAATAAAAAACTATTGCCTCATTCAGCTTATGGTAATCGTATTATATTTGGGAGCACTCAACACTTTCTACAGACCTCTTTAGTCACCATCTCATTTGGTCCTTGGAACAGTCTTGTAAAATAGGCAAGATAGCTGCCGTTGTTGTTATCATTTCTCCTATTTTACTACAACTAGGACATAAAGTAGAAGTAAAACTGCTTCTTTTTTTTTTTTTTTTTTTCCTTTTTGCCTCTTTTTTCGTGACCGGCAACGGATCGCAACCCTCAGTGTCGCGCCCGTACCGGACCGGGACCGTATGTGGGATCCAAACCCTCGGCAGGAGCGCCGCCGTGCTCCCAAGCGGCGCACTGTAGCAGTGCGCCACCGGGCTGGCCCCGAAGTAAAACTGCTTCTAATGATGTGATTATCTCTTGAAATTATTACCTAAAAGTATTGGTTTTAACAGCACTCAAAATTCTCTCATGACATGCTCAAATTGTAGCATAGTTTGTTACTACCCTAATAAAAATAATAATAGTAGATAATTATTCTAGGAGCCCTAGGTCAAATCAGAATAGAAACCGAGAAAACACCTGTGAACTCCTTATCTAATGAAGGGTTTGGATTGTGAGATTTTTATTATGACTTGAAGTGCATCTTGATAAGTGGCCTACTGTTTTACTGTGACTTGTATAAAATGGAAAATCATTGTGTTGTCCTAAGTGACTGCTAAGGGTTGTACGTTTTTGGCTTATAGGTTATGTTAAGCTTTTGACTGAATTCTTTCCTATGTATATTCTTTGAGGATCTGAACAATTAGACACTCCACCTGTTCTTTTGAAACATCGAAAATTATATAGTATAGTATATAGTATATACTATAATACTAGTATATACTGATATATAAATACTAGTGTATACTAAATATATAGTATAGTAGTTCCCCCTTATCCACTGGGGGTATTTTCAAGACACCAGGGATAGTGTTGTATATACATACCTATGATAAAGTTTAATTCATAAATTAGGCACAGTAAGAGAGTAATGACAGTAACTAATAATAAGATAGAACAGTTATAACAATATACTGTAATAAAAGTTATGTGAATGTGATCTCCCTCTCTTTCAAAATCTTTTTGTATGTAATATTTTCAGACCATGGATAAGGGCGACTACTGTATAGTGTTTGAGAGAGTTGACATGCTATACTTGTCCTTTTCCTCATTCTTATTTATCTCCACCACATTATAAGAATTGTGACTAAAGTGAAAGTTGACAACATTTTTTTCTTTACAGAAATCAACATCTTGGTATTTTCTCTGAGAAAAATCTGGTATTCGTTAAATGACAAGGGGTTCATGGTTTAGCATTAACTTTTTTTCTTGGGGTGTACTATGTCCTTTCAAAGTATATGGTTCCCCATTTTTTTAAAATCTTAAGTTTCTAGTTCTCTAACATACTGCTGCTATACCTTTCTAAAACAAGATACTTGAAATCTATTTCAATGCTAACATTCTGTAGTGATGATAAATACTACGAAAGGAGGTTTTGGTGTGATCAATTTCATAGAGACAAGTTGTTAATATAAATACTTAAAGAGAAGTGTTTTTCTGGTTTCTACTGAAATGTGAAGTTTATGAAATTTCAACCTGAGCCCTTCTAACTATCAAAGAGTTCTTACTAAACATATTCCTATTTATATCGTATCTATTTAGGTTAATAAAATGAAACTGAAAGTCTTTCCCTGGTAAAATATTTTCATTGGGAATAGACCTGACTCTGTAAACAAATAAGGGAATCATAATGATATAAATATTAGTTCAGTAAACTCTCCACAGTAGAACTACTAATACGGTATTGTAGACCAAGGACTAGTACAATTAGTGAGCATAATTCAAACCCGTCTCAATGACTTAGGTCTCTGGTTTTATATATATTGAATATATTGGGTCGTAAATGAAAATTGTATAGAACATTACACATTGCTGAGACTGTGCTATACCTTGGAAGTTGCTTTCTTGGAAAATCCCCTGATTTTGTTTTGGTCTTTGATGATTTGCATATTTGCTAGCCCTGTATTATGGTTGTGTTTCTGCAAGTGCTCGATTAAGGGCTAGAATAGCCATATTCCAGTTTTCCCTATTGAGAAAATTCTTTTGCTATTTTTAGTGTTCTTTGATTATTTTTTCAGCACCATTCCAAATAACTATTGTTTCTGTAAAGTATACCGTGTCAATATCTTCAGTAGCCCTCTTTTAAATCTCACTTACATTAGATTTGTTAACGAGGCATTATAGTGGAAAATTCCCCACCATGTCTCATTTTTTTAATGTCATCTGGAAAGGACTTACACCAAAGCCTACATTATTTCTAGACTGGACTAAATGATTTTTTTTAACAGCTGCTTTTTTTTTTAACTTTTTTATTTTTTACATCATGGTAATTGCAAGTGAGTGCTGTCTTGCTCTATCTTGCTTTGTCTTTCTTAGTTCAAGTTATTCAGGGTGGGCCGGTGATTAGACTAGACTTTTCAGATAAATATGTGGACAGATGTGTGAGTGGTGGTTCCCTAGGAGGCTCTGTTGCATATATGGTTCCTAGAGGCCATGTTTTTGGTTAAGTAATATCCAGGTAATTCCCAGCTGTCCCTCCTTTTAAAAATTTTTGCTCACAGTGTTAGCCAAAGGGAGTACTAGCTGTTTCTAGGATGAGCAAGTCAGGTCCTTTGACTCATAGCCTTGGTCTTGGTTTTATGAATTATTTTTTCCCTTGGAATGCCATGTAGAAATTTATTTTCCATATTCTGAGCAGCATTTGCTTTTAGCAGTATTTTATTGCCTCAGGTTGAGTGGAATAAAAGAATAAGAGTAATATCTTATTCATTCATTATCTTTGTCAAGAAGAAAAGGTACAAAAAAGTGAGCTGAGTATAGTTTAGTACATTTTATACTGTTATACAAGTCATAATGGACTTCTGGTCATATATAAACTAAATAATTATACTTAAGTTGTAATTTCTAATTGACCACAGTATTCAAATGTTTTTGATAAACTGCTCCCATCTAATGAATTATCTAAAGTACATTAGCATATCATGTTGATAAGTATACTATCTCTTATTAATGAAGCCATTTATTCTCAGGTGCTTATTATGGAGATTTATCTGTATATCTTTTCCTCACCCTTTGCGCACACACATACATTCCTACACTATCCCTTTAAGATTTGTGAGAATTAGGGGCTGGCTGGTTAGCTCAGTTGATTAGAGCATGGTGTTATAACACCAAGGTCAAGGGTTTGGATCCCCATACCAGCCAGCCACCATAAATAGATAGATTAGATAGATACCTAGATACGCAGATAGATAGATTTGTGAGAATTCCATTACATTTGGTCCTCCTACCTCTCACATCCCAATTATTAGCTTATAATTTTTGTTCTTGCAATTCTGTTTGGCCTACTCAGCCAGACTTTTAGGTGTATTTTCCCCTGTTTTTCTGGCCTATTTCTTTTCTACCCTTGAGTCACTGGCAACTTCTATGCTGATTTCCTTTCTCCTCCCTCCCAACAGAAATTTCCATGCAGTATCGACATGATGGAGCTTGTCCAACAACTAGTAAGTTGTCGAACTGGGTTGGTAAACCCAGGCTTTTTGACTCCTACTGTAGTGCTTTTCCTAGTAATATTATGGCACCTTTGAACATCTAAATTTTAATTTTCCAAAGTGCAATTGGTTCTTAAATGAATAGATTTCCTACAAAGATGTCTTAACATATTGCTTTGTCTTATGTTCAGGATCCATATTATAGTCATATTATGGGTAAATTTTAATTATTGGCCTTATAATGTGCTTCCATTGCAGAATTTTGACTTCTCCTCAGTGAAATAATATTTTCTGTATTTTGGTTTCCATTAGTCTTAATGTTAATATAACTTTTTAATGTTTGTATATTGGCATTAGGTAACTTTCTTGCTTAGACCTCTACATATGTCGAGACTTTATTGTACCAAAGTCTAGGAAATGAGAATGTTTGAATAGCGTGAGATGATATAATGAGGTTTTTCTTTATAATAAATATTGTTGTGTGTGCCCTAAAATAGATTTACCTATATAGAATTGCATTTGAAAAGCGATTTAAAATATTTATTTATTGCTACGAAAATTGTCATTATGACAATATAAGATATTATTTCAATTTAGTAGGTAATATATTGGAAAATGGAACACAATATTTAGATATTTATAATAAGTACAAACTGAGCCAAGCTCGCAGTTTTAATGATTCAAACAATGATACATCATGGACTTACTGAAATTTTATTATACCGATTCATTCTATGCCTGTGTATTTCTTTTGTGTGTTTGAGAATGATCTTAACCTGAAGTCCTTTTTTCCTTACTTAAAAGCTTTCTCAGAGTTGCTGAATGCAATACACAATGGTAAGTTTTATTAGAATCTTCTTTAGTGGCTCATTTATCACAAAGATTGCCTTTTGTAAAGAATCCTGATTGAAAGCTAGCATGTTCTATTGATTAGATGAAATCCAGCACTGTATTGAGTCAATTGTTAAGCACCTTAGTGAAAACTTTTTGTAGGTTGTTTACAGGAGGATGGTAGGTCAATATAGTTCATCGGTTTGGCTTTTATTGTCTCTTCTTGAGGCAAAATGATAAAGTTCTAAGTTTCTGAAAGTCTTTTTATTTTTGCAAATAGTTTTCTAGTTCCTTTGAGCTCTCTCTTGCAATGCAGTAGGCAATTGGTGCCTATATCAGCAATTTGCTGCTTCTAACTACAACTTAGAATGTGAGCTTTATTTTTTAGGATTTTTGTTTGTTAATGTATAGAGTACTTTTATTATTTTACCTTCATATTCCATATAGCGAATAAATGCAAGATAGCTTTTTAAATTGAATCTACTTTGGGACCAGATTTTTACAGTGGAGTTGCATCTTCTTCTGGGTTGGATTCTGAAATCAGCATAAGGCAAATGCTATCATTTTTCACTGTTGCAGTGTAATTATAATGAAGATGATTGTTGCAAAAATGTTTGGGGGTTTCTTCAGTTTCCCCAAGAACCTTACTTAATCCTTTTATGTTCAAAACTCTCTTTTTAATGTACTGTCATCTTTGTTGATTTTCTTCAACTTTGTTGCAGACTATTTACATGATTCTAAGCAGTTCTCCAATACCTTTTCGTTAACTTTATGAAATCTTGCGTTTTTCTTACATAGTTTAATTTGTGGTTGATTTACATTGTGTGTGGATTGTATTGTCAGATGTTTAAAATAATGACAACCAGCAAGGGACCAATGACATAGACAGCAGTAGTAGATACTCTTGCTTTGAGGATGAGGGTAGAAAATTCATTTTATACGATGATTTTGTTAATAAGTACGTTTACTTACAGATCTTGCTTGCCTATGCAACTTGTTCCTGCAGATGCTTAGGTAAAGGTTACTCTAGATAACAAGAAACTCCTGAACATTGGATATCTAGTAAAAGGAATTGGAAGCATTCTTGAGAATAAACTCAACCTGTTATCATTCTTTGGTAGAGAAGCATAAAAACTGAAGAAGTTTAACATCTTTTTCAGTTTGCATAGGTAAATTTAGACTTGCTCTTTAATTTTTGGAATACTAGAATTTGGAGGCATCCTTAACATTTTAAAAATGTGTACTTGGAGTAAAAAGAAAGTAGACATCACGCAGAGCAATTATGAAGGAACTGTCGTGTAAATCCTTTGATGCCATTATTAAATGACAAAAGAACTGGGTTGTATTTAATGGGACAATTGTCATGTTACTCTGTAGGTGAATAAATTAGTCTTATAGGAATAATATCATAAACCTGAGTTTTAAAATTTTGGGTTTAACAAGATTGTGTTTTAGAGAGAACTCTTTAATAGTGCAGTCAGACGCTGTGTTTTCTCAGTCACATAATATAGAGGATAGAAATACATAATGGACTTACATTTTTTATTGCAAAGGCAAGTGTAGGACTGATAACTAGTGAATGACATTTAGCCTATGGGTGATTGAGGGAAAATCTTTTGTATGTAGTTGGAAAAATCTGTATTGTGTTTTCTCTTTTTGTGTTAGCTTTTAAAAAAAATTGTGGTTAAAATACACATAACTTTTAAAATTCAGTAGTGTTCAGTATATTCACACTGTTGTACAACCAATCTCCAGAAATTTTTTTGTCTTTTAAATCTGAAACTCTACAGCTATTGAACAACTCTCCATTTCCCCTCCTCCTAGCTCTCCAGTACAGTGTCATCTGGAATTGGTGAGAACACACATCCTTGTCATGTGCCCTCATCTAATGGAAAGCTTTCAGCCTTTCACCATTAAGTATGATGTTAGGTGTGGGTTATTCATAGATGCCATTTATCAGGTTGAGGACATTTGAGTACTGACTAAATCTCTTTATGTGTTTTAGGTCAATTGAGATTTTTCCATTTCTTCTTGTGTCAGTTTTGGTAGTTGTATGTTTATCTAAATTTGCCCATTTCATCTGTACCATCTAATTAATTGGCATACAGTTATTCATAGTATTCTCTTATAATCCTTTTTATTTTGAGAAATTTAGTAGTCATATCCCCTTTTTATTCTTGATTTTAGTACTTTGAGTCTTCTCTCCTTTTTTCTTTGTCACTCTAGCTAAAGGTTGTCAAATTTTGTTGATATTACAAAGAACAAATTTTATTTTGTTCATTTCCTCTATCATTTTCCTATTCTCCATGTTGTTTATCTCTGCTCTTATGTTTATTATTTACTTTTTTCTACTTGCCTTCAGTTTAGTTTGCTCTTTTTCTAATTTCTTAAGTTGGAAGGTTAGATTATTGATTTGAGATCTTCCCCTACTCCTGAAAGTAGGCCTTTGTAGCTATATATTTCTTTCTGAGATTATGTCAGTATCTTCTATGATTTCTTTCACTATTCCTTAATTGTTTTTTTCCCTCACTATTTTCTCCTCTACTCTTTACTTATCCTATGCATACTATCTTGGAAATTATTTATGCTTCAACTATTATCTATACCCCTTAGCTTCCCAAATTTGTCCCTTCAATTTAGACTTTTCTCCTGAGTTCCAGACTCATATTTCCAAAAACCTAATAAACCTCAGCTCTTATATTCCTATTTTAAGCCTGGTTCTCAAGCTCTTGTATTTATCTCTTTATGGTACTCAGTTACCTAAACCAGATTTATGCTAGGAAGTTAACCTAAACTCTCCCTCTTATTTTCTTGGTCATCATTTTTTTTAAAAGTTTTTTTCTATTATTCATCAATTTGACTTTATTTTCCTTTGTATTTCTTTCTATCTACCTTTATTTTTTGGCTGCTGGCTGGTAAAGAGATTGAATCCTGGACCTTGGTGTTATCAGCAACTGAGCTAACCAGCCAGACTTTTCTTTGTTTTTCTGCTGCCCCTGTGTATTAGTCAATTTTCTGTCACTTATAACACAGTACCTGAAAGTGGGTAATTAATAAAGAAAAGAAATTTATTTCATAGTGTTTTGGAGGCTGGGAAGCCCAACATTGAAGGAGTACATCTGGTGAGGGCCTTCTTCCTGTTGGGGACTCTGCAGAGTCCCAGGGTGGCATAGGATATTACATGGCAGGAGGGCAAGAGTGTAATAACTTGCTTGCTTCTTCTCTTTTTAAAGCTACCAGTCTACTCTTGTGACAACCCATTAATCCATGAATGGATTAATTCATTCATGAAGGCATAGACCTCATGGTCCAGTTACCTCTTGAGGGCCCCACCTTTCAAATACCAAATTGGGGATTATGAGCTTTGGAGGAGATGAATATTCAAACCATGGTATCCTGCTTCATTAAGTAGTACATTGCCAATCTCCTAACGCTTCATTCCGTTACCCATTTCATTCTCTAGATGCTGCCAGAATTGATGGTCTATCTAAAATGCAGACTTACTTAAAGAATTTTCTGATACTTATGGGACAAAATTCATACTCCTTCATATGCATGGCATATAGAGTTTTTTATAACTTAACTTTACCTGATTCTCTAGTCCTATCTCTTCTCATCAGCTTTACGCTACATCAGTATAAGCTACTTGTACTTTCCCAATAGCCTGTACTATTCTCTGCAAAATCTGTAATTTAACAGTTATTTTCATTTCTATAATAATATCTTAGTGATATTTATCTCACATTTATGAAACTTAAAAAAAAATCTCTTCCATTAGACAGTTGAGACTGGATTATTTTCATTATTTGCTCTTTAACATCTGATGCATTTCAGGATGTTTTATATAGAACTTTAAAAAATGAAAATGTATTACTTCACTGAAACTTGTGCTGAAAAAATTAATGAAAGTATAAGGACCAAGGAAATAATTGTATATTAATAGTCTCAGACATTGAGGTTTTTTTTTTTTTTTTTTTTTTGTCCTTTTTGAGACCGGCCACACCGCACTCAGCCAGTGAGCACACCAGCCATCCCTATATAGGATCCGAACCCGCGGCGGGAGCACTGCTGCGCTCCCAGCACCACACTCTCCCGAGTGCGCCACGGGCTCGGCCCTCAGACATTGAGTTTTTTTTTTTTTTTCTCCTTTTTGTCTTTTTTCATGTCCGGCAACGGATCGCAACCCTCAGTGTCGCACCCGTACCGGACCGGGACCGGCAACGAGATCGCAACCCTCGGCACCGCTCCCACACCTCGCTCAGCCAGTGAGTGGGAACCGGTCTGCATGTGGGATCCGAACCCTCGGCAGGAGCACCACCGCACTCCCCAGTGGTGCACTGTAGCAGTGCGCCACCGGGCCGGCCCAGACATTGAGTTTTAAGCATACATCTTGATAGGATGTTTCTTAGAAAGGATCTTAGGACTTAATGGTCATTTTTCTTTTGGGTGTGTGTGAAATATTTCCTAAACTTTGGAAACTGGTGTTTTCAGGTAAGGAATTAAGAATAACACCAATACAAAGAAAAATACTTCTAGGAAAACACCTCACTGATCTCAAAAACCAAATTAGGCCCAGTAGGATAACTTTTATTTATTTATTTATTTATTGTCTTTTTTTTTTTTTCATGACCGGCAACGGATCGCAACCCTCAGTGTCGCGCCCGTACCGGACCGGGACCGGCCACGGGATCGCAACCCTCGGTGTTGCTCCCGCCCCTCGCTCAGCCAGTGAGCGGCCGGTCTGTATGTGGGATCCGAACCCTCGGCGGGCGCGCCACTGCGCTTCCCAAGCGGCGCACTATAGCAGTGCGCCACCAGGCCGGCCCTAGGATAACTTTTATATGATTGCAGAAATTAAGTAAACTTAAAAATTGAAGAAATAATATTAAAATTATAGTCCCAACAAAGGAAAAAGAAAACAGAAAAGTTAGGAGAGATATATAACGTAAAATTTTTTTAGCAAATTTTGGAAACTTTCTAGGCAGTTTAGAAAGGCAAAGTAGTAAATATTTTAAACAGTATATGCAGGGTAGACTTTAAATAGGTGCCCATGAGAAAGGCTTCTTGTATTTCATGATACTTGTTTTGTGGTGGTGCCTTGGAACTAGGCAACTTGACTAAGAGCATTCAGATTTTTTTAACTTCTGTTTCAATTGGTAGATGTATTTAAAATGCTTATAATAATAATAAAACAAATAATATGTATAGAAAGATTACAGTTTAGTTTTATAGTCCAGTTGAAAGCTAGCATATAATCTTCTGATTTCCATCTTCCTGATCTCAGTCTCAGGGATGATTTTGCTCTAGTGCTCCTAGGTTATTTAATAATTTATTTACAGGTTTTTCTTCCTCACTAGACTATAAACCCATTTAGGGTCGAGGTTGGGTTTTATCATTTTCATTTCATAAGTATTTAGCTCATTGTCTGATAGGCTGTCTATAAGTGTTGAATGAATGAATTGTTTTCAATTGCTACCCAGTCCTTGAATTTACATGCTCTTGGTAATATGTTCATTTTCTTTGGGAATTGAACTTTGCATTGGACAGTATTGTTTCTTTTCAGCACAATAACATGGTTCTTTGCCATAGTAATAGTTTCATTTGTTTGCTTGGCCTTTTTCACTTTTAATATAATTTTGAAATAGTAGGTTAAAGTAGTGAAAGAGCTTAGATCTATTTTTCACAGCAGTATATTGCTAATTGGTTTCTGTGTCCCATTTATTGTGCTTTTAAATCTCCTTTAATTATGACACTTAAGGTTTGTCACAACTATGTCCATTAAACAAATCTCGCTTGATGGAGGAAGTAATGTTAACCATTTATATGTATCTGCTATATGATGAGGATAAATATGAATGCCAGTTGATTTTAGAGGTGAACATTCTTCCTGAAGAATAGGATCTTTTCAGGTTTGTCAGACTCATTTGTAGGAAATTGGATCTTTGTTCTTCACCTGTGTCTCCTTTCCGTTTCAGGGAAGAAGTAAGTGGGTAGGAATCAAAGAACAGAGATGAGTAACCCTCAGGCATATAACTGTTCCACAGTCTATTATTTGAGATTCACTGTGTGTAATGACAAATTACTGATGAGATGAGTTGTCCCTGTGAACAGTGTGGAGATTGAGAACCACTGATCTAGATCATTCTGGATCTAATTTTTTTTTTTTTAAATCACAACAGACTTACTTTTCCTTCTTTCCTGATTAAGTGGTCTGTTCTTTATGCTTACACAGTAAATTGTCACTTCTCAAGATATAACAAGTGCTATGAAGTTTGTTCTCATTGGCATAACTGTGAATCACTTGGTAAAGCGTAATTAGGGGGGACAAAAAGGATCTAGGCCTTGGGCATGATAAAAGGTTGCAAAATACATTGGTAGAGGGTTGAAACCCTGGGGAGAGGTACCTGAAGGAGAGTAAACCCAGATCTTAGAATTGCTTTCTTCAGTCAGGGAAATGGTAAAGAGCTAAGAGGGAGACAGAGCACATGATGAAATGGTATGAAGTTATGGGCAAGGTTATGATTAAACCTGTGTAGGAAAGAATTTAACTCATACTATACAACCTTGCTAATAAATAGCGTAAGACATACACCAAGATCAGAAGACTTTTTCCATTTCAAAGCTTCCAAGCTACTTTGTCACTATTGGTTCCTGGAAGAACAGCTTCAGAGACTCTCAAGTGATAAACATAGCATGACATTAACATTTGGTTGGTGAGTCAGCCACTGGGGAGAAAAATTTAACTATTATAAAGCAAAATGGATTTATGAGTATCTCATGAAACTGAAAGAGAGGCAGAATAAAATGAATTTATGAATATCTCATTGAATTTGCAAGACAGGCAGAACTGCAAGAGAGGCAGAACCTGAAAAGTTTCTATTGAGTGAGAGGAGTAGTGTAAATGGAAATGAATTGTATAAGAATTGCTTTTAAATTAATTAAGTGATAAATGTCATTAACAGAATCTCTTTATTTAGAGTGCTACTGATGACTTCTTAAATTTACATACGTGTTTTTGGACTTTAACCCTGTTGATTTTTTTCTCCCATAATGCCTTAAGTTCCTCTACTTGTCTATCATGGTAGTTTGTACGAACTGTTGATTAAAAATATGAAATTAAAGTATGTCTTTTCTTTAGACAGAGATGACAGTTCTACATTAACAAAGCAGGAACTTAAATTCATAGGTACGTACCAAACTCAAGCATAGTTTTAAAGATAATAGTGTTACGTTAATCCTAATGTAGCTTGGAAACCTTTCCATATAGAGTGATATTAGGGATCTGTAGTCATGAAAAATGATGCTGGAAAGGAATTATTAATAATTTTGGATGGTAGGTGGGATGAACTATGTTATCATGTTTTTATTGTACTTGTTTGGATTTGTCATATTGCTTATGACATGGTAGGTGGGTTTTAGACTTCCTAAAACTGTTTACCTGTAAGGATCTAGGTGCCTAGGTCTTTGATTTTTAAGACCACTTTGTACATCTCAGTGAGAGAGAAGAAAGAATCTGAGACCATATTCTATGATTTATAATAATTCTCTAATTCTTTAGAGCTTCTCTCAAATGCTTCTGGATCAGTTGAGAGTGAGCATTTGTATTCTGAACTAGAGATTGGAATCCACTACACTCTTACCCAATTAAGGTGTGCATATACCCTACCCCTTTCCCTCCCGTAAAATCCTCAGTTTTCACTTAATAAAACTAAACTTGCAGGCTATGAGTACCTGCAATATGGCACTTTCCGTCTCAAGACTGTCTTACCTTTTTTTCATTTTACAAGTATATATTAAGTTCTTTCTATATGTAAGATACTGGTTAGTTGCTTTGGGGAAATAATCCTGTATACTTCAAATGGATCCTGTCATTAAGGAGCACAAAATCCAAAAGGAAGAGAAATATGTATGTAAATAACAATTTCCAGGGATATAGTTATAACTTCTTTAATGATCTACAGTACAATAGGTGTTCAGCGTCAGGGAAAATTACTTTCAACTGAGGGAATGAGATGATGTCCAGAGAATTTAACTGTAGAGCTCTTAATCCTGTTTGTGATGCCAGTAGTAAAGCTACATGACTGTGCTAGTTGTTTGGTGCTCAGGCTGGGTCTGGAGCTCACAGACCCCTCAAGCCCGTTCCAGACAGGGTCACAAACCCCTCACACACCAGGCTGGGTCACCAGACCCCTCACACACAGGCCTATGAGATAGGTAACCGGCAAACAGGTCCTTGGAAGCCGTAGGTTGGAAAGGCCTGGCCGCTCGTGTGGAGGTGGCCCAAGGCACTAAACTCCAGCCAAGGTGGCGGTGTCGTGCAGGCGCACTAACTCCACCCACACACAACCTATTCGTAGCAAATGCTTGGCAAGATTCTGAACATCTGAGGGGCCCTGACCATTTTCCTGTATTTTCCCAATAGTAACATTTGAACTGATGCTTGAAGAACATATAGAATTTAGCTATTTGTAGATAGGGATCAGAGCTAGATTCCCAATCTCATGTATACTGTTAGCACAAGCAATGGCACAGAAGTGAGAGTACACAGCCTGTGTAAAAATGACTGTGATATTGATTGTAAAGATTATGCATCTGAGCTATAGTCATTTTCTTTGGTAATTCTCAAGTGTCTCCTGAGAAGTTATCACTCTCCTTTTCTCTTGTATTCTTTATCTGAAATACCTCTATCCTGAAGTTAGATTGTTTATGCCTGTCTGTGTGTCATCCTATTCCTTGCCTGCTCCATACCAAATCAGTCACCAAGTACTACCTTTTAAATACTTTTTTCTAGTTAATTGAAACTTTCTAGAGATGACTTTTATATCTAATTTATTATTTTCAAAATTCTTCTTTTCTTCCTCATGGTCACTGTGTTGGTTCAGATTGTATCATCTGCTGCACAGGTTATTATAATAGCCTTCTTTTGTATACCTGGAGTTGATCAGGTGGGCTGACACAAGCCAATATCTTAGAAACGAAGGCAGGGAAGAATGTCATTTAATCATTTATGATAAAAACATAACTGTCAAGAATGCCAAATGTTGCTTGTCTTTTTCTTAAGGTAATCTTGGGAAAGCAAATTATAATTGGAAAGTGTTTCCTTAGTAAATCTGACATCAAAATAAAGTCAGTTAGTTAGGTCATGTTTAAAGATTATCACCATCTTGATAACATTCTTTCTCCTCTCTATAATGCAGTTGATTGCTTTGCAGCTTTCTTTCACATTAACATCTAGTCCTGCATTTGTCGAAACTATGTTCCAATTGCCTTGATAAAACCTGGAGTTATAGACCATGTCTTATGGTGGGCTGTTTATATAGATGGCTGATATTACTTGTTTCATACTCAGAGGGGCATTTTATTTTAGGATCTCTGGATATATCTATGTGCCCATTCCTGACAGAATAGCATATTTATATACTAACATCTAGGTATTTGGAATCTTGTTACTCAGACTTTTTTCCATTATACCTGTAAAATTGGGAACAACTAACATTTTCATCTAAAAGGTGTATTAGAAAGCTTATATCGAAAGCTATTTCTGGCTTAGGAAACCAGAAAACTTTAATCCATATTGCCAATTATAGAAAATCTGATTTTTCAGCCAGATTCAGTTCTGAAGGAACTATAGAGAGAACAGAAATCAGCATAATAAAAATAATAAAAGACACAAGAGAAGGTAACTTGAAACAAAATAGTAAAAAGAAGCAAGCAGAAATTTTAGGTATGGAAAACTGTATATTGGAGTAAAGAACACGATAAATGGCGTGAATAACAAAATGGATACAGCTGAGGAGCAAAATAATTAGTGGGTAAATCAGATGAAGGAAATCCCCTAGAAAGAAGGAAAGGACAGAGATTGTGTGTGTGTGTGAAATAAAAATTACATAATATGGAGGATAAAAGTAAAATCCAGAGAGGCCTGAGAGCCACTGGGCCCACAGGCCGTGAGGCAGCCACGCCGGAACAGGCAGGCACCATACCACAGGAACCCCAGCCCAGGTGAGTCCCTGCTGCCAGGCCCACAGACACCAGAGTGGAACGAGTGGCTTGTGAAACCCTCTGCCACAATGACTAAACACCAAATGAGAGATACCGGAAATATGAAATACCAAGAAAGTACTACACCACCAAAGGAAAATAATAACTGTCAAATTCTAGATCCTATAGAACAGGAAGTCCTTGAAATGACTGACAGTGAATTTCAAGCAACAATTCTTTTTTTTTTTTTTTTTTTTTTTTTTTTTTTTTTTTTTTTTTCTTTTTTTTTTTTT